>NC_080173.1:100122143-100164643 GCF_950295315.1 Erinaceus europaeus
TTAACATATAAAACCAAACAAATTATTGACTAATCATGAACCTAAAGGCTGGAATATTACAGATGAATATTTGGGCGTCTCCGTTTTGTAGATAGTTAGTAGGCCTATTTTAACTGTATTCCAAAGGGCCCATGAGTACACTAGTATTTTTTTTTTTTCTTTCTCTGAGCCTGACATCTGATATGCAGGTGGGAGAAGATCTTCACATACAGGGGCTTTTTAAACTACAACATCAACGAATTTAACGACTGGGGATTATTTAGTCTCTTTTGCTGAGTTTTGGATCTTTGTGTTGTTTACATCATTTTTTTAGCTATAGTGAATTTGTTGGCATGATTTTTTTTCATATTCTCTCAGTATCTATAGGAGCTTCTGTTCTTAATATTGTTATTTTATGTCTTTCTTCTTTTGTTCTTGACAGGTCTGGCTAGAATTTTATTAGTTTGATTACTCTTTTAAAATAGTTTCATTGATTTTTATCTACATTTGTGTTTGTAATTACATTGACTTGTGTTCTTTTAATTTTTTTTGATATATCCTTTACTTATTAAATGGATAGAGACAGCCAGAAATAAAGAGGGGCACGGGTGATAGAGAGGGAGAGAGAGACCTGCAGCCCTGCTTCACCACCCACGAAGCTTCACCCACGGCAAGTGGGGGCCAGGGGCTCAAACCTCGGTCCTTGTGCATCGTGACATGTGCGCTCAGCCAAGTGCACCATCACCCTGGCCCTGATTTATGTTCTTTTTTATTGAAGGGATTTTGGCTAACAAGATCATTATCTGTTTCAGGAACCCAGTTTCACGCCTTCAGAGTAATGTGTTTTCACAGCCTGCCCAACAGTGAAGTGTCACTGCCTCCTAGAACAGCCTCAGCACAGCCCCAGTGCCTATTTCCTTCCTCTGCTCCTTCACCCTTTGGTAATTTTAGTTCAGCAGAGACTAGAAATTTGTTTTTATTTGATTTTGACTGCTCCCTTGTTTCATTTCTTTTTTCTTTTTTTGCCTCCAGGGTTATTGTTGGGGCTTGGTGCCTGCACCACAAATCCACTGCTCCTGGAGGCCATTTTTTTCCTTTTTGTTACCCTGGTTGTTTTATCATTGT
The DNA here is from genome assembly GCF_950295315.1 of Erinaceus europaeus. NCBI lineage: Eukaryota > Metazoa > Chordata > Mammalia > Eulipotyphla > Erinaceidae > Erinaceus > Erinaceus europaeus. Next base: position 100,123,248 of record NC_080173.1, read on the forward strand.
TGTGGTTATTATTGTTGTTGTTATTGATGTTGTTGTTCAATAGGACAGAGAGAAATGGAGAGAGGAGGGGAAGACAGAGGGGGAGAGAAAAACAGACACCTGCAGACCTGCTTCACCGCCTGGGAAGCGACTCCCCTGCAGGTGGGGAGCCGGGGGCTCGAACCCGGATCCTTATACCGGTCCTTGCGCTTTGCACCACGTACGCTTAACCCGCTGCACCACCGCCCAACCCCTCTTGTTTCATTTCTTTATAAGCCACATTTAAGTAAGAGCATCTGATATTTGTCTTTCTCTTTCTGACCTATGTTTCTTAGGGTGACCCTCTTCAATTCCACCATTACTGCAGCAAAAGGCAAGATTTTACTTTATTTTCTTTTTAGTTGCAAAGTTTTCATTGTGTGACTTCAGCACAGCCTCACTGAGCCCTGGCACTGTCCCCATGTCTTGACCACTGTAAGCAGTACTCCAGTGGGCCCATGACTGTACTAGTTTTTTTTTTGTCTGTTTCATTTTGTTTTCTTTTCAGCTGGGTCCATACTAGTCAAGTTTCTTTCTCAGTGTTTGTGCTCTGAGCGCTGGGACAGATTGTTTTGCAGAGGACAGTGGAAAGCTTGTCAATAAACCTCTTGTGAATGAACTTCATTGACAAAAACTCTTCCACAAAGAAACCTCTAGTATGTCCAATTATATCAGACATTGAAGAAAGAATAACGTTACCAAATCTCCCATAAAAGTGAGGAGGAGGGACTGTCTCACAGCTCGTTCTGTGAGGCTGGCGTTGCCATAAGAGCTACATCATATCAAACAAATAAACAAACAAACAAACGTGCACATAGACAACAGAACACTTCCTGGACTTGTCCCCTGAGTGACTAACTTCGCTCATGAAGCGAGATGTGCTTGGTGTGTCCTGAACAGTCTCTCAGGCGGTCTGTGTTGCACTGCAGGGCACAGACTGGTTGTTCTTCCTGGGGAGGGGGCTGGTACTAAGCCAAGAGGTTGGGCAACAGCAAAGGTAGGGGTGGACCCACGGGCTGAGCAGCTGTTGCCTCAGCACACCCAAGAGGGGCTGGCTATACCAGAAGATCATGGCACGGTGGACTAATTTCGGGGAAACTTAAACCAAGGATTAGGAAGTGGAAAGGAAAGAGCAAAATTCAGGAAGTTGTCATCTCTTGACATTGGTTTTACCAGAGTGAGTGAGTAAGGATTTGTTTGAAATCACCCCTACCTGCCCCAGCTGTTTCTGCACATCTGCCCTCCACTCCGGCTCTGTCATGCCTGCTGGCACTTGCTGTATCATCTGCCCCTTGTTAGGGCTGGTCCTTCATGGGTGACGTCTCTTGATACTTTTTAATCTGACATTTCATTTTCATGCCCAGGTTTGTGAGGGTTAATGTCAATGTTAAATGAATACTCCAGAATGCCTCCTTTTCACAGCAAAACCAAGGGTATTTAACGAAATTCAGTCTTTTACCTCCCCTCTCTCCCTCTCCCCAGACTACTGACAGTGTTCTCCAGTTATACCTGGAAACACTTGCCATAATTACAGTATGGTGATCTGAGTGTGGGGAGTAAGACTGTTTTGGGAAGAAATAGGATGCTCTCAGAGAATTTTCACCTCTCTTGAGCTTTAATCTCCTCCTCCTCCTCCTCCTCCTCCTCCTCCTCCTCCTCCTTCTCCTCCTTCTCCTCCTTCTCCTCTCCCCCTCCCCCTCCCCCTCCTCCTCCTCCTCCTTCTCCTCCTTCTCCTCCTTCTCCTCTCCCCCTCCCCCTCCCCCTCCTCCTCCTCCTCCTCCTTCTCCTCCTTCTCCTCCTTCTCCCTCTCCCTCTCCCTCTTCTCCTTCTCCTTCTCCTTCTCCTTCTTCTTCTTCCTCTTCCTCTTCCTCTTCCTCTTCCTCTTCTTCTTCCTTCCCTGTCTCCTCCTTCTCCTCCTTCTCCCTCTCCCTCCCCCTCCCCTCCCCCTCCCCCTCTCCCTCTTCTTCTTCTTCTTCTTCTTCTTCCTCCTCCTCTTCTTCTTCCTTCCCTGTCTCCTCCTCCTCCTCCTTCTCCTCCTTCTCCCTCTCCCTCTCCCTCTCCCTCTCCCTCTCCCTCTCCCTCTCCCTCTCCCTCTCCCTCTCCCTCTCCCTCTCCCTCTCCTTCTCCTTCTCCTTCTCCTTCTCCTTCTCCTTCTCCTTCTCCTTCTTCTTCTTCTTCTTCTTCTTCTTCTTCTTCTTCTTCTTCTTCTTCTTCCTCTTCTCCTTCCTTCCCCTTCTCCTCCTCCTCCTCCTCCTCCTCCTCCTCCTCCTCCTTCTTCTTCTTCTTCTTCTCTTTTTTCTACCAAAATGTTAGTTTCTAGAAACTGGAAGGTAGCTTACCTGTCACCATACATGTGACCTGAGCCTGAGTCCTAGTACTGTGGGGGCACCAGGGCCCTGAGGAAGCTCTGGTGCTGTGGTCTCTCTCTCTCTCTCTCTCTCCCTTTATCTCCCCTTTCCCCTCTCCTCCTCTCTCTCCCTCTTTCTCTCTCCCTCTCCCTCTATCCCTCCTTCTTTTTCTCCCTCTCTCCTTCTCCCTCTCTCCTTCTCCCTCCCCCTCTCTCTTTCTCTCTCTCTCTGAAATAAAGAAATTAAAAAGTTGGCCTGGCTGGGGCTATGGATCAACCTGCCAACTCCCAAATCTAGCAGAGAAGCAATTATAGAAGTCAGAACTTCTACTTTCTGCACCCCCAAAACAACATTTTTGTTGTTGTTTTGCCTCCAGGGTTACTGCTGGGGCTTGGTGCCTGCATTATGAATCCACTGTTCCTGGCGGCCATTTTTTTCCATTTTGTTGCCATGTTGTTATTGTTGTAGTAACTGTTACTGTTGCTATTGCTGTCCTTGTTGTTGGATAGGACAGAGAGAAATTGAGAGAGGAGGGGAAGACAGAAAGGGGGAGAGAAAGATAGACATTTGTAGACCTGCTCCACCGCTTGTGAAGCGACCTCCTGCGGGTGGGGAGCCGGGGTTGGGTGGTCCATACTCCCAGTGGGGGAGAAGTGATAGGAGGAAGAGGGGAAGAGGGCTCTGAACTCCAGTTCCTTCAGCACCTGGAGAGAGGACAAAAAGGGGAGAGATATTTGGCTGTGTTAATGGGGCCAGGAGTGGCTTGGAGGGGAAGAGAGGACTGGACCTGGAGGAAAAGGGGACAGTTATGAACAAATGCAGACGGAGAGTTGTAGAGATGACAGTCAGCCCATGTCTGCAGCCTTGGGAGGACTGCGGTGGTGTGCAGTGCAGGGACTGGGGACTCAGAACTCTGGTGGTGGGAACGGTATGGGACTACACCCTGTTGACATATACTTTGGTAAGTCAATGTTGAACTGCTAAAAAAAAAAAATAGAAAGAAAGAAAGAGATTGGCCTGGGAGTGCTGAAATCCTGCATGAGACCTCAGCACCACTGACACACAAAGGAAATTCAATGAGTAACTGAATCAGCTGGTAACTAGGAAGAGCTGTGATCGCCAATCCAGAAGCAGAAAGGACTGTGTTTCAGTGGGTGCCTTTTCACAAGAGGGAATCTGCTCACTTTGCTCTTTCCAGATGACTGGCTTTTCAGTCACCAAGCTGCAGATGCTACTATGATTCCATCCTGACTTCCCTGGGCAGACGACCTCCCCAATGTGTCCTGGAACCCCACCTCCCCAGAGCCCTGCCCCACTAGGGAAAGATGGAAACAGGATGGGGGTGTGGATCCACCTGCCAACACCCATGTCCAGTGGAGAAGCAATGACAGAAGCCAGAGCTCCCACCTTCTGCTCCCCATAGAGAATTTGAGTCCATGCTCCCAGAGGGATAAAGAATAAGGAAGCTTCCAATGGAGGGGATGAGAACTATGTAGGGTGGTGGGAACTGTGTGGACTTGTACCCCTGTGATCTTATAATTTTGTTCATCATTATGAAATCATTAATAAAAAATTTAAAAAGTAAGATAAACATAAAGAAAACCACAAATAACACTTGAAAATGTAATAAAACTGAACTACATTAAAAAAAAAAAAGGATTCTAAGGGGTTGGCTGAATCGGCCCAGTTTGGAGTTATTTGCAAAGGACTCGGGCTTGCTGGGCACTTCGTCTGAACACACATTCTTCACATTGCAAATATCAAAAGGCCACCCGGTAGTATGACTGCGTCAGCTGGCCCTATGGACACCAGATGGACCTTCCCCTTCCACTGCCCCTCGAGGAGAGACAACAGGCTCGTTTGGGGTTAACAACCTGCACGACCACCCCTGCCCATCTCGGCCCCTTCAAGGAATTCTCCGAGCTAAGGTCAACAGAACCTGGGCGTTCAGCCAGGTGAGCCACCACTCGGAAGCTAAGACCAGCTACTACTGGCCGAGTGGGACCACCACTTCCTTACACTCACAGGACACATTAGCTGCCAAACCATCATTTTGTCTTGTCACAGAGTCCGGCTTTGAGGTAACAGATGGTTCTCACAACTTTTTAGGGGCTGGGTGGTGGGGTACTTGGTTGAGAGCGTGCTACAATGTGCAAGGACCCAGGTTCAAGCCCTCGGCCCCCACCTGCAGGGAGAAAGCTTTGCAGTGGTGAAGCAGGGCTGCACGTGTCTCTCTGTCTCTCTCCCTCTCTATCTCCCCCTATCCTCTCAATTTCTGGCTGTCTATACCCAATAAATAAATAAATAAAGATAATTTTGAAAAAGAATGTTTTAGAGGGCAGGGGTTGATAGTATGATGGTTATGCAAAGAGACTCATGTCTGAGGCTCCAAAGTCCCAGGTTCAATCCCAGGCACCATCAATAAACTAGAGCTGACCAGTGCTCTGGTTAAAAAAAAAAAAACCTAAACTAAACTAAATAAATAACTACAGTGTTGTTGAATGACTGAGTGAATGAAAAAATGAGTGAGTGAGGCAGGTAGGGGAGATAGTATAATGTTTATGCAGAAAAGACTGTCATGCCAAAAAAACAGCCTTTCATGCTGAGACTCTGAGGTCCCAGTTTCAATCCCCAGCTCTGCCATTAGCCAGAGCTGAGCAGTGCACTGATAAAAACAAAACAAAAATAAAAACATGTGCACTCCTTTAAAAATCTTTTTATTATCTTTATCAGGATAGAGATAGCCCGAAGTCAAGAGGGAAGGGGGTGATAGAGAGGGAGAGATACAGGGAGACCCCTGCAGCCCTGCTCCACCCCTCGCAAAGCTTGACCCCTGCAGGTGGGGACTGGAGGCTCGAACCTGGGTACCCGGGTTCAACCAGGTACACCACTACCTGGCCCCAACAAAAATAAAAACAAACAAACAAAAAGACAAAGAAGAGCATTCCATGGGAGTCAGACTTGCTCAGAGGGTTAAGCGCAGGTGGCGCAAAGCGCAAGGACTGGCGTAAGGATCCCGGTTCGAGCCCCCGGCTCCCCACCTGCAGGGGAGTCGCTTCACAGGCGGTGAAGCAGGTCTGCAGGCATCTGTCTTTCTCTCCCCCTCTCTGTCTTCCCCTCCTCTCTCTATGTCTCTCTGTTCTACCCAACAACAATGACAGCAATAACAACAACAATAATAACTACAGCAATAAAAAGGGCAAGAAAAGGGGAAATAAATAAACATAAAAAAATTTTTTTAAAAAGAAGAACATTCCAGCTATTTTTCCTGGTTAGATGTTCACAGGCCTCCTGACATGTAGGAATCTGAGGACAGTCCTTTTCCTTTGTGATGGCCGTGTCCTCTTTGCAGACGTGTGTCCTCTTCTCCTTTCTTTCAGCCTCCTTCCATCTCTTTTTGAAGAATTAGATAGTCCAGCTCAGAGGCAGCTGCGGGTTTTAGTTTCCTGTACACAGAAAATCCTTAAGGATGTGTGAAAGTATAATTTGAGACTGAATCAAAGAGCTCAGGCGGCTGTTTTGGGAAGGGAGAGCACGTTCACACTGTGGACACAAGCCGTGTGCTCTCTGGATCCCAGATGAGTGTTGAGTTTTTTTCCATGGCATTTTCACTTTGATTTGTATACACTTCCTCAGTACTTTTCTCTTGAACTTGAAGAAGTTCCTTTTTTTTTTTTCTCTTTCATTTTATTGGATAGGACAGAGAGAAATCGAGAGGGGAGGAGAGGATAGAGAGGGAGAGAGGGAGACAGATAGCTGTAGCCCTGTTTCCACTCATGAAGCTTCCCCCCGCAGGTGGAGAGTGGATGTTTGAACCTGGCTCCTTATGCATGTGTGCGCTTAACTGGCTGTGCCACCACCTGGCCCCTGGAGTTTCAGTTTTTTAGGCATGATAACTTGAAGCTGAGAGTCCTGAGAATTGACCCTTTCTGCCTCTGAAAGTGGGATATCAGCCAGGACTTTCACCCTCCTTCACACCCACACCTATTTCCTCAAACATAAAGAAGCTTGAACTCTCTCCAGCAGTAACTGTGTATGGAGCTTAGAGAACTTCTTGCTGTGAACATTATGTTAAAGAAAGAATAAAATAGGGTCAATGGAGACAGCATGGTGCTTCTGCAAAAGACTCGGCTGCCTGAGGCTCTGAGGTCCCAGGCTCAGTCCCCAGCACCACCATCAGCCAGAGCTGAGCAGGGCTCTGGGGAAAATGATGATGATAATGGGGCTGATGAGACAGCATGGTGATTCTGCAAAAGACTCTCCTGCCTGAGGCTCTGATGTCCCAGGTTCAGTCCCCAGCACCACCATCAGCCAGAGCTGAGCAGGGCTCTGGGGAAAATGATGATGATAATGGGGCTGATGAGACAGCATGGTGATTCTGCAAAAGACTCTCCTGCCTGAGGCTCTGATGTCCCAGGTTCAGTCCCCAGCACCACCATCAGCCAGAGCTGAGCAGGGCTCTGGGGAAAATGATGATGATAATGGGGCTGATGAGACAGCATGGTGATTCTGCAAAAGACTCTCCTGCCTGAGGCTCTGATGTCCCAGGTTCAGTCCCCAGCACCACCATCAGCCAGAGCTGAGCAGGGCTCTGGGGAAAATGATGATGATAATGGGGCTGATGAGACAGCATGGTGATTCTGCAAAAGACTCTCCTGCCTGAGGCTCTGAGGTCCCAGGCTCAGTCCCCAGCACCACCATCAGCCAGAGCTGAGCAGGGCTCTGGTCTCTCTCCTGTGTCCTCCTCTCCTACTCTCATTAAAATAAAATAAAGGAAACATTAAAAAAAAGAAACAAGAGATAGAACAGAATAAAATAAAGGGGAAGTACTCCCTGGACGCTTTTCTTCTTTCTCTTTTTAGACTACTTCACTATGACTGGAAGGAAGTGGAGAGAGGCCTGCGGGGCTGCGGAAATGTCTGCTCTCTCTCATCTGAGTGGGTGTTCGGAGACCACCTCGGCGGCGGGTCTTCAGCTTGCTGTGGCCCTGTGCAGATGGGCAGGTCCGTCTGGTGTGCTGGGCTTGGGCGGAGGCTGCGGACCCGGCCGCCTCCCCAAGCACCACCGCTCTCCAGGACCGGCTCACAATTGCGAGGCTTGGAGTCCCTGCCCTCGTCTCGACCTCTCCTTCACGTGCTGGGCTGGCTTTCCGAGTACTGGGCCCCCACTGAACCAACACCTCCCTTTCTTCCTCTTGGGGCAGGAGCAGGGCACCCATGCCCAGACTGTCCTCAGCCTGAAACCACAACTGACCAGCCAGGAGTGAGCCCACGAGCCACCTGCAAGACCACCTCAGTGTGGAGCCAAGAGACCCCACTGCCTTGGCCAGCAGCCCCATGGCAGAATCCTACTGTTTGGGCTTCAGGGGAGTCAGTACAAAGAAGACTCATTTGCAGCTACAGAGGCAGCGTGGGGGGCCGGGCGGTGGGCGTACCTGGTTGAGCACACATGCTACAATGTGCAAGGACTGGGGTTCAAGACCCTGGTCCCCACCTGTAGGGGGGAAAGCTTTGCAGTGGTGAAGCAGTGTTACAGGTGTCTCTCTGTCTCTCTACCTCTCTATCTCCCCCTTCCCTCTCAATTTCTAGCTGTCTTCACCCAATAAGTAAAGACAATAAAAGAGAGAGAGAGACAGAAACACACAGAGAGAGGGAGAAGATGAGTGAAGGAGAAAGGAGGCGCTTACTGCCCTTAGGCTCCATCTCCATGGCTCAGTTCTGAAGCCCTGCTGTACCTGTCTTCTGAGCCTTACAGAGACTCCTCCCTTATCTTAAACCAGCACCTCAAGTTCCTAGGCATCTCGGCTTTCCCCTGAGGACACGCTAAAATGTCTTGCTGCCTCCAGGATTTCTGGTTCATTTGGTCCAGGGGTGGAGATTAGGGTGGGGAGGGCACTCAGGCCTGCAAGTCCAACAAGCCCCTGCTAGCAGGATACTTCTGACCTGGGCACCCAACTCAGAGCCCCCTCGACACTTTGACGTCTGTAACTGCAGCTGGCAGACCCGGGAGCCCTGTGCCTGGGGACTTCTATGCAGCGGTGTCTTAGTTTCACTGTCTGGTCCCCTCAGAGGCTGTGTGAGGGCTGCTTTGGGCATGAGCTGTGAGAGGCAGCGGCAGGCCTGGTGTCTTTCCTCAGGAGGCCATCAGGGGAGAGCCCTGGGCTCTCCGACCTAGAAGTTCCTGTTCTTAACTGTTCTCCCCTTCCTGTTCCAACCACTACATCTGTTGCCACCCACTGGATGTGGTCCACACGCCGGCCGGCTCTGTCTGGATGCAGTGTGCCCAACTGGCTCCTGAGGGCATTTCAAAGCCCCCTCTCCCAGGAAGCCCCTCCAGACTTCACAGGTTCTCCTTCCCTTCCGCTCAAGTCTTCTATCCAGTTCTGCTGGTAACTCTTTCTATCCAGAGTATCTTCCACTTTTCCCTGTGTTTACTGCGTTTTGCCTTCTATTCATTTATTTTTATATCTTAATACCAATATTTTATTATTTATAGAAACAGAGAAATTGAGAGAGACAGAGACAGAGAGAGACAGAGACCTGCAGCCCTACTTCACCACTCATGAAACCTCCCCCCCGCAGGTGGGGGTCGGAGGCTTGAACCTGGGTCCTTGTGCGTGGTAACATGTGCTCTCAACCAGGTGCGTCACTGCACACCCCCCTTGTCTTGTTTCTTTCTCTGAAAGTGTCCGTTGTATTTTTGCATACTTATTACATGTTAGGATTAATCTGAGGAACACACTAACTGATGGCACTGAGGTTCTCAGATTTGTCCTGCTAAGCAAACTTTCCTCTGACCCGTCCCTCTAATAGTGGTCTCCGTATGTATTTGACATCACCAGGGTTGTTGTAAGGATCCAGTGCTGGCACTGTGAGTCCACTGCTCCGGGCAGTCATTTCCCCCTATTTTTTCTTTGATAGGACAGAGAAGGGGAGAGAGCAAGCTAGAGACTTGCACATCTGCCTCACCTCTTGTGAAGCACCCCCCCTTCAGGTGGGAGCAGGGGCTTGAACCTGGGTCCTTGAGCCTGGCACTGTGTGTGCTCAGTGGCGGGCATCCCTTTGAAGGGTGATCTTTCACAGGCTCGTTTCTTCCTCACTTGTTCCCTTCCGCTGGCCCAGGACAAGGAGTGATGCTGGTTCCCGCTGGTCCTGCGCCTACGTGCCACCAGCCCGGCACCTGCTCAGTACCTCAGACACACGCAGCACCCAGCGGGCACCTGTTCAGATCACCTTAACTGCTTTTGTTGGGCTCGCTTCACAGGCGGTGAAGCAGGTCTGCAGGTGTCTGTCTTTCTCTCCCCTTCTCTGTCTTCCCCTCCTCTCTCCATTTCTCTCTGTCCTATCCAACAACGACATCAATAACAATAACAATAATAACCACAACAATGATAAAAAACAATAACAAGGGCAACAAGATGGAAAATAAATAAATAAAATATTAAAAAATAAAGGGAAGGTGTCTTCCTTGGTGCAGGCAATCAGCCTGGGGGTATTTCTGTGGTGAGCCCAGGAATAACACAGAGAGGGCCACGGTGGGGCGGGGGAGCAGAAAGGGGGAGCAGCTTCCCAGAAAGGCAGCACCATGGGTAGGGGGCAGGGCAGGGAAGAGGCCTGCCTCGGAAGGGGGCGAGAGGATTTTAGAAGTTCCATTTTTGTTTTATTTTTGATAGAGAGGCAGAGACAGAGAGACAGGGAACAGAGATACCTGCTGCTCTGCTCCACCATTCATGAATCTTCCTCTCTGTAAGTGGAGGCGCGGGCCTTGAACCCAGGTCCTCGTGTGTGGTGACCTGTATTGTCTGCTAGGTGCACTGCTCTTCAGTCCGAGATTAAAAAAAAATATTAGTGACTTAATAATGATGAACAAGATTGCAAGATAACAGAGGTATAATTCCACACTATGCCCAGTGTCAGAGCTCCCTGTCCCACCCCCTCCATTGGAAGCTTCCCTGTTCTTTATCTCTCTGGGAGTCTGCACCCAAATTCTCTATGGGGAGCAGAGGTAGGAGTCCTGGTTTCTGTCATTGCTTCTCCGCTGGAATGGGCATTGGCAGATGGATCCATACTCCCCGTTGAGGTGTATTTTTTCTTTTAAAATATTTTTATTTATTTATTATTGAATAGAGACAGAGAGAAATTGAGAAGGGAGGGGGAGGTAGAGAGTAGGAGAGACAGAGAGACAGCTGCAGCCCTACTTCACCACTCATGAAGTTTTCCCCCTGCAGGTGGGGACCAGGGGCTTGAACCCGGGTCCTTGCACACTGCAGTGTGAGCACTTAACCAGGTACACCACCACCTGGCCCCATTTTTTTTTAATTTAACTGTGGTGGTTCCCAAGGAAGACTGCTGGCCAACGGTGTGTCAGCACTGCTCCTCGCACCCGGAGTGAGGCCACTCTCTGTCACGGAGGCCACAGCACAGGGACCAGTGCACCATGCCTGCATGTGACTGCCCACCCTCTGCCCTGGCAGACCCCTCCAGTCCCAGCTGCCTGATTTCCACATCTTGTCTTCCACTTGGGCATTTGGGCTGACCCTGACAGGGCAGAGTGCACCCTCTGACCACTCCTGACCACCCTGAGCCCAGACCTCAGCCCCCCGTGCTGTCTGAGGAGAAGCCCAGGCAGTCTGCCTTGTTGCTGGCCATGGGCCTGCAGCAGAGATGAATGAAGAAGTCTGCTGGGCTTCCTGGGCAGTTTTTCTTTCCTTATCTTGTCCTCCTTAGCATATTTCTTCTTCTTTTTCTTCCTGCTTTGATTGCAAATACGAAACTGGCTGTGGTTTAGACCATCTGCATTTCCTGTGGCAACCAGGGCCCCAGGATGGGCAGCAGAGAGCTGGTCAGGGCTGTGTGACTAAGACAAGGCCACCGTGTGGCAAGGCCCTGGGACTGGGTTCCTGCCTTGAGCCGTGGGGGGACAAGCTGGCGCACGGTGGGACCCCCTGCGCCATCATTCTGGCTGGCTACGGAGTGTGTGCTGAGCACCCTGTCTGCACCTGGGCTTCAAGCCACAGTCTGGGCCTTGAGCTTTGGCGGCTGACCGAGAAAGTCAGGGTTCTGAAGGGCAGCTAAGGAAGCCAGACAACAAAAAGCAGGCAGAGGGAGAGGTGCAGTCATGTCAGTGTTGCTCAGTGGTGATTACTCCTATTTTGAGAGAGAGAAAGACACAGAGAGAGAGAGAGAGAGAGAGAGACTTACTTTATATCTTGACACCTTTCAGCCACCAAGTTGCAGATGCTACCATGAGTCCATCCTGCCTTCCCTGTCCTGGAGCCTCCCCTCCCCAGAGCCCTGCCCCACTAGGGACAGACAGACACAGGCTGGGGGTGTGGATCCACCTCCCAACACCCATGTCCAGCGGAGAAGCAATTTCAGAAGCCACAACTCCCACCTTCTGCTCCCCATAAAGAATTTGGGTCCATGCTCACAGAGGGGGAGAAATGACAGGGAAGATGACCAGAGGGCTCTGAACTCCAACTCCATCAGGACCCGGAGAGAGAAGAGGAAAAAGGGGGGGGGGGGTCTGGATGTAGTAATGTGTGCGTATGTGACTTGGAAACAAAGGGGAAAAGAAAAGGGCAAATGTATACACATACAGACAGATGGCTGGAGAAATAGTCAGCCCGTATCTGCAACCTTGGCAGAACTGCTGTAGCTTCCAGTGGAGGGACTGGGGGTCCTGAACTCTGGTGGTGGGAACGGTGTGGAGTTGTAACCCCATTATCTTGTAATTTTGTAAATCACTAATAAAGACACACACACAGAGAGAGAGACATCACAGCACTGAAATTTCCTTCTTTTAAAAAAATATGTATTTATTCCTTTTTGTTGCCCTGTTGTTTTTATTGTTGTAGTTATTATTGTTATTTATGTCATTATTGTTGGACAGGACAGAAAGAAACGGAGAGAGGAGGGGAAGACAGAGAGGAGGAGAGAAGATAGACACCTGCAGACCTGCTTCACCGCCTGTGAAGCGACTCCCCTCCAGTGGGGAGCCGGAGGCTTGAACTGGGATCCTTAGGCTGGTCCTCACACTTTGTGCCACGGGCGCTTAACCCGCTGCGCTACTGCCTGACTCCCTGAAATTTCCTTCTCTGTGAGGCTGGGCTTGAACCTAGGTCATGAACATGGCAAAGCAGCACAGCAAGTGAGCTGTTTCACCAGCCCTAATGGTCATTTCCTATTATCCACCCCCAGGCCTTTCATGCCCCCCACAGGACGAGAGAGGTGGCATCCGAGGGGCTGAGCCCCAGTGACAGGCAGGAGTGAGTCTGAAGCTGGGCTACCCATCTCTGATAAGCTGTGTGACCTTGGAAAAGTCACTTAACCTGTTTGAGTTTTTGTCTGGAAAAGGATCTGAATGTGACAAGTAGACAGTGTGAGGAGGAGGAGGAAGCAGGCAGAGGTGGGAGTTGGGGTGCACGGTGTGCCCTGCGGTCAGCTTGGCACACTGGCTGGAGGAGCCCTCACAATTCCGGTGAAGGAACAGAAGGGATTCTCCAGCCTCCCTCATCAGGAGAGGTCAAGGTCCTCCAGGGTCCTGCCCAGTGTCAGCCTGGGGCTCAGGGAGAGAGGGACACCATCTAGCGATCTCTGGGAAGGCCTGCAAGTGGCGAAGCCTTCCTGGACCATTTTATCTTTATTGAATTATTTTTCATTAGTGATTTAACATTGATTCACAATTAAGGCACAGAGCACAATCTCACACTGTTCCCACCACCAGAGTCCTGGACCCCCAGTCCCTCCATTAGAAGCTACAGCAGTTCTGCCAAGTTTGCAGAGATGAGTCAGTTACGATTTCTACAACTATCTGTCTATACTTGTAGGTATCTGTCCATTTTTTCCCCTATGGTCCAGTCTTCTTTTCCAAGTCACACCTACACCTGTCACTACACCCGAATGTCCCTCCCTTTTTCTTTATCTCTCTAGGGTCTTCATGGAGTTGGTGTTCAGAGCCCTCGGGTCATCTTCCCCTGTCATTTCTCTTAGACTAAACAAGGGTCTCAAGCATGCACAATGTCACCGTCTAGGGCTGCTTTGCCATTCGGACAGAGAGATGCGGAGCGAGAGATGGCCGGGCACCAGAGCTTCCTGTAGTCCCAGCACCTTTCAGATGCTCTGGGACTCGAGTTTGGGACAGTCCGCTCCTGTAGCGCAGGAGACACACAGAAGCTCATGTCAGCAGGAGGGAACCTGAGGGTGGGGCCCAGGGGAGGGGGGGCAGCTTCTGGCTCCCACTAAACATCCAGAAAAGGAGCAGAGATTAAGCTCTCCCTTCTGGACACAGAGAACAACTCCTTGCTAAGGAACCAGGGTTAGGGATGGGAAGATAGATAACCTAACAAAAGACTTTCATGCCTAAGGCACCAAAGTCCCAGGTTCAATTCCCAGTACCACCACAAACCAGAGCTAAGAAGTGCTCAGGTAAAATAATAGTAATAGTAATAATAATAATTTACAGTGAAAAGGAATTAGGGTCTCAAGTACTGTAGAAGTTTTTGCCTTCTTTCTTGATCACTTAAACTAGAAATTCCTCCCCCCCCTTTTTTTGCTCTTTTTGTTGCCCTTGTTGTTTTATTGTTGTAGTTCTTATTGTTTTTATTGATGTTGTTGTTGGATAGGACAGAGTGAAGTGGAGAGAGGAGGAGTGTTGGGTAGTTGCCATCTCCCCCTGGCTTCTTCTTATCCATATGCCTATATAGGGATTTACTGATCCAAAGGTTTGGTCTACTTACATAAATCACTTTTACATAAAGCACTTCAGGGCATTGGTGGTTCAGTTATAGGATTCTCGCCTGTTCCGCCCCCTCCTTGTCACACTCTGATTTTCACCAGTCACTTTTCTCTCCACCCTCTCTATATCACATCCTGTTTCCACCCTACTTGGAGAGTATAAAAACAGCTGCTCTTCTGATTAAAGACACTTGGAAATTGCTTTCCGGCTCCGAGAGTTCCAGAGTGTATCTCCTGTGGAAGTTGGTGCAGCACGCGTTCCTGATCCCTCTCCCACACAGCAGCCTAGGTCAGCTCCAGTTGAGTTCTCTCCAACCCAGAGAGCACCGGCTCGGGAAGAAGTACCCTCAGGCTATCCCGGCATCTGGCGCCCGGAACAGGGACCCGTAAGCAGCAGATTTACAAGAAGACATCTTAGATAAGTACACACCTTTTGGGTATCTGCAATATTGTGTTAAGGCACTGTGATTTTTTTTTTTCTTTTTTATTGTTTTCCGGAGATCTTTCCACCATGGAAAATCTTTTCCAAATCCTGCATTCTTTTTCCAGTATACAATTTTTATATATCTGGGACATTTTTCTCGGGGCTTCACCTTATATCCTGTTGATCATCATAGCAGCTTTTAAGGGATATATAGGGCAACCTCTCAAAAGGCTTAAGAAACTAGAGGCTGAGGTCCAAGAGATAAAGGAAGTAATCATAGAACTTAACCAGCACCTTAAAAACAAGAAGAAGCAAAGGCCTGTCGTGATCTTGACCCACCCTAATTCCTCTGCATCTTGCCCTGAGGCCCCTATTTTGGCATCTTGCCCTGAGGCCCCTATTTTGGCAGACACGTGTCCGAATTCTCCTTTGGACTCCACAGCCACTTCTTCGGCCACCCCCATTTTGGCAGAAACGTGTCCGGAACCTCCTGCTGCCTCCACGGCTGCTTCTTCACCCCACCCTGTTTTGATAGACACATGTCTGAATTCTCCTGTAGCCTCCAAAACCACTTCTTCGGCCACTTGTCCAGAAGCTTCCACTTCAGTGACTCCTCCTATCGCTACACACTTATCAGAGGAAGTCCACACATTTCCGGTCAATGTTGCCCCCAATAGACAAAAACCTCAGGCCTGGTATCCATATTCCGCCACAGACCTGAAGGAACTACGCCAGGCTATCAAAGATGACGGTGTTCATGCCCCATGGACCAGGTCCATTTTACAAGGCCTGCTTCAGAACCTTAATACCCCTCAAGATTGGAAAGATGTGACTCGTGCTACGCTCCCAGGCCCCCTCTTCCTGCAATGGGAGGCATTCTTTCGCCATGAATGTTTACAACAATCGCGGAAAAATATTCAAAATCAGCCAGAGGGTAATTTTGATGCATTGTTTGGAACAGGCCAATTAGAAACAGGGATTCAACAGGCGGAAGCCAAGTTTCCAGCGGGGTATTTTGATCAAGTACGCCTGTGTGCATTAAAAGCATGGGAGCGATTAACACCACCCATGGGAGCAGCCTCAGCCCCCATTCTCTCCCTGCAACAAGAACCTGATGAATCCCTCGCTAAATTCATTGCCAGGGTCCAGTCGAGTTTGGAAAGGAAGATTTATAATCCTGACGCTCGTTTTCTCCTACTGCGATCCATAGTCTGGGATGGAATGCTTCCGCATTTTCGACAGGCCTGTATCACTCTTAAAAATGAACACCCAGATACTTGGATTCTAGCTACACAGGATCTCAGATCAAGCTCTTTTCAAGGACATATGTTACAGGCCTATGCAGCTACCTTACATAAGCAAAAAGGAGCTTGCTTTCAGTGCAGTCGCCAAGGGCATTGGCGTAACCAATGTCCAGAAAATAGACCGCGACCCCGCCTCCAGTCAGGGCGACCCCACCTCCAGTCAGGGCGACCCCACCTCCAATCAGGGCAACCCCGCCTCCAATCAGGGCAACCCCGCCTCCAGACAGGGAATCAGAGACCACGAATGCCTTGTCCCAGATGCCAGAAAGGATTTCACTGGAGGAGAGATTGTTGGTCAAGGTTCCATAGGAACGGCACGCCTCTGCCAAATGTAAACAGGGATTTAAACTAGGTATGGGGCTTCCCTTAGCCCCGCCCCCAAGAGGGAAGGAAGCAGGTCGCCCGCTTGGTGCTGTGCCCTTCTTCCACAAACAGAAGCCCAGCTTGGGACCCAATCCGTCGCTATACCCACCACGCCAAGTAACAATAACAGAGGGTGAGCAGAAGGAGGAACCCGTGGTATGTGGGAACTTCCAGCATAGAAATAACCGGCTGGAGCAAGAGAACAGCTCGAATTCAGAGCCTGAGATTTTATGGACCACCCCTGTTTTAGAAAGGGGTCACCCAACTATGACAGTAAAGATTGGTAATATTCCTTTTAAGTGTTTGATTGACACGGGAGCAGATAAGACAATATTAAGACAAGCAGAGGTTCCCCAGAGTTGGGAACTCCTCCCAGGACCACGCTTACATGGTGTTGGAGGATTGACTCAGGCATTCCGCACACGAGATTCCCTTGTGTGGGAAGATCCAGAAGGGACTACCGGACGCTTTCAGCCTTTAATAGCTGATATAAGCACCAATTTATTGGGAAGAGACTTGCTGGAATCTTTAGATGTAGTGATATCCTCAGACACCTCTGCAGGACACCACACTCACTCCTGTGAGACTGCTAGACCCAACCAGCACCCCCAATACTAACTGCCACTGTTCGTAACAGAACTCCCCGCTTAGATTGGCTTTCTAATGAGCCTGTCTGGGTGGAACAGTGGCCTTTGCCTAGGGAGAAGCTAGAAATTTTAAAAAAACTCGTCCAAGAGCAGTTATCGTTGGGACACATTCGTCATTCTCGGAGCCCATGGAATACTCCAGTCTTTGTAATTAAAAAGCGCTCAGGAAAATGGCGCCTCCTCCAAGATCTTCGTGCAGTTAATAAAACCATGCAGGTTTGGGGCTCCCCCCAAAGGGGTTTGCCTCTTGCTTCCGCAATTCCCACAGGAATTCCAATCATAGCTATTGATATACAGGATTGTTTTTTCTCTATTCCCTTACACCCACAAGATTGTAAACGTTTTGCTTTCTCTGTTCCTTCTATTAATAATGCCAGCCCTGCCGATAGATTTGAATGGGTGGTACTGCCCCAGGGCATGGCTAATAGTCCTACTATTTGTCAAGAGGTTGTTAAATCTGCCCTTTTTCCATATATTCATAAGGGCCTTAAGGTTTTTCATTATATGGATGACGTGTTAATATGGGGAGAATTAGATACAGATCTCTCCGCCCTACGTGATTTTCTAATCCCTGCCTTAAAGAGAAGTGGACTTAATGTAGCTCCTGAGAAGATACAGCTAATCCCTCCAATATCTTTCTTAGGCTCAGAGATTTCCCTAACGCAGATTCGTCCTTTAAAACCTTGTGTTACTTTTCCTTCTAATCTCACTCTTGCTTCTTTACAAAGTTTTCTTGGAAATTTGAATTGGCTTAGGCAGTATCTTTATCTGCCTACGAGCTGCCTGCAACCACTGTTCGATCTGTTAAAAGGAAACAAACAGCCCTCCTCAAAGCGTATGTTAACCCCCGAAGCATCCTTGGCTCTGGAAAAAGTTAACCAGGCTCTCCAGGACATGCACCTCGTTCGATTCTCCCCCTCCTCTCCAGTAAATCTTCTAATCTTTAACTCCACCCCCACGGTAGTGGGGGCATTGTGGCAGAAACATGGCGTTCTCGAATGGCTTCATACGCCAGTAGGCGGAGCTCCAAGACTCCTTACCGAGATTGATGCCTTAGCATTTATGGTTCGCCAAGGAAGAAACAGATCGGTTCAGGTCTTAGGAAGGGAACCAGATTCAATCATTCTTCCGTTTTCTCTCACTGATACAGAATGGCTCATACGCCACCGTTCTCGTTTTGCCATAAGTTTAATGGGTTTTCCAGGACAATTAGATAATCATTTTCCCTCTAATAATTTGATAGCTTCTTTACCTCTGTTGCCTCTACTAGTACCTAAACTTTTCTCTCGAGATCCCATCCCCTCTGCTCCTACAGTGTTCACTGATGGTGGAAAAAAGGGAGCTGCTGCCCTTATATATTATCCAGACCAGCAATACCCCAAACCTCTCTTTACTGAACTTCCTGATAATTCCCCTCAGTACAAAGAACTTTATGCTGCTTTCCTTGCATTAAAAGCTGTACCAGAATCCTTCAACCTTTTTTCTGACAGTGTGTATACTGTTAACTTACTTCCATGGCTTGCT
This sequence comes from Erinaceus europaeus, assembly GCF_950295315.1. Lineage (NCBI taxonomy): Eukaryota > Metazoa > Chordata > Mammalia > Eulipotyphla > Erinaceidae > Erinaceus > Erinaceus europaeus. The sequence continues at coordinate 100,141,611 of NC_080173.1, forward strand.
CGATCTTATGTAAGAATTGATGACAACCCACTTTCTCCTCTTTTAATTCAAATTGCCTCTATGCTCTGTTCTCGAACCCATCCACTGTATGTTCAGCACCTACGTTCCCACAGCCCTCTTCCTGGTCCCCTGTCCGAAGGGAATGCTGCAGCTGACCGCCTTGCCTCCACAGGAATTCTCCTAGCCTCTGTCTCTAATCCTGCTGACTTTCATTCCCTAACCCATGTTAATCTTAAAGGTCTTCGAGCTCGATTTCCTGATATTCCTCTGCCACAGTTAAAACGTATTCTTGCTACATGTTCCTCCTGTGCAGGTCTAATCAAAACACCTGCTATTCAGACTCTAGGGGTTAATCCTCGAGGTTTAAAAGCCAACGCTCTTTGGCAAATTGATGTTACCCACATACCTAACTTTGGCAAACAAAAATATGTGTTCATCTCAATTGATACCTTCTCTAAGTTTATGTGGGCTACAGCTCAGACTGGAGAAAACTCAAAAAAGCTTATAAGCCATATGCTCTCCTGTTTTGCTGTAATGGGCTTACCTCTTCAACTTAAAACGGATAATGGACCTGCTTTTACCAGCAAACAATTTAAAGATTTTTGTTCCCTCTGGAACATTACTCATACTACAGGCATTCCGTATAATCCACAGGGACAAGGCATTGTTGAGAGGGCCCATCAAACTCTTAAGGCTCAATTAAATAAAGAAAAAGGGGAAATGTACCCCCCTAATATCCAGCTGGCAAAAGCCTTAACTACATTAAATCTCTTTAATATTTACAAAAACTCCGACCAACCTCCTATAATTCTTCATTGGCAAACACCACCCACCCTCCCAGCTATTAAAGTCAAATGGAAAGACCCACTTGATAAAATTTGGAAAGGACCTGACCCCCTGTTGACTATGGGGAGGGGTTTCGCATGTATTTTTCCACAAAATTACTCCAAGCCTGTTTGGGTTCCTGCCCGCCATGTCCGGCAATACCCACATGATGGTGCTGATATCCCTGAAGAACAAGAAACACTGCAAGAAGACTGGCTGCAAGAGGACTGGCTACAGGATGCACCCCAGGATCCATAATACAGCATGGCAGAATCAAAAAAAAAAAAATCTGATTCACAGAACTCTCCCCCCCCCCCCGAATGAATGTCTTATGCTATGACTGGCCAGTTGTGTTTTTTGAGTGAGTGAGTGAAAAAAAAAAAATTGAGTGAGTTGAGTGACCAAAATTTTTGTATGACCCATTGTGCTCAGAGTACTCTGAAAGTTAACTGACTTTATATCAAACGGCTGGATGCAGCCATGGTTTCTGGAGACATCCAGAGACAGTCCAAAAATTGTTCATTCCCCCTTTTGATTTCTTTTTTAAGTCTTGATATCAATATGAAATGTTTAGTCTTAAACTGTGTGAGTAAAGATGGTTCAACTATGACAGTAGTTCTAAATTCACATTTGAAATGATATATCTTATTTACAAGTTTTTCTCCTCCTGTGTGTTATAAACTATATGTTTAATATGCGTGTTTCAAGTTTGGTAAACATTAACTTGACAGTTAAATCGTAACTTCGAAGTTACATTTTTACGAGAAGAGGTAAAATCAATTCATTTAAGTAACTGAGTGTTTAAGGTAAAACTCTAAATATTCAATGTGACAATTCATCATCTCCTAAGTTAAAATACAAATTCTCTATACAGGACATTTTTGGAGGGCCCCCAAAAATGTCCTGTAAGCTATCTTGTGGAAATTAATCCACAACAAATTTGGCATCAATCTGATATTGTAAATGTACCAAAAAAAAAAAATTGTCACTAAAATGTGTTAACTCTAGTAACCTGAGTTTGCTTAAAAACCCAATGTAAAAATAGTCAAGAATCAATATATGTAACTTAAACTCGGTATGAAAACTTTGCTATATAAAGACTGCTACATGAGGTCACGTAAGATGACCTTTACACAAAATTATAAAGATACCTAAACCAGTTATAATCATTGAGTTATCAATTGTAGTAAACTTCTAATTTGTTACAAAGTTTTTTCATAAGTAATTGACTACAGCTATGACAAGCCTTCGCATAAAGAAGCATCTGCTCATATAGAATCCCCAGAAATCCATCTTGGACCCCTGACCTCTGACATCACCCACAATTACAGCCATCCCCAGAAACCCATGATGTGACCTGACACGATCTGGAGAACCTGATTCACAGACTCCGAAGGACAAGACTTTCCTACTGCCTTTCTCTCAACCATCGGTGTCTGCTCTTCCTGCTTCTGTTTCGCCCATCATGTTTTGGCGGTTCCAGGTCACTCTCTACAGAGAAGAAAAGTTCCGGTGGCCGTCCTCCTCCATCAAGATAGACGTGTGGCATTTATTTCCTGGCCGTTGACATTGGACTGATGCTTCTATAGAACTTGCTGGACACTCCTTTTATACTCCTGGACTTCTTGAAGAATGACTGTAGCAGGCTGACTCGGGATTTTGCAATGCCAGATCACCCCTCTAGCCCCTCGGCTTATCAGGCCCCCACTCCTCCACCCATCAGGCTCACTCTGTCTCTTGCTACTCTTACTTATCCCTCCGTCTTGTGCTAGTTCTTTTTAAAGACACTTACACACTATCATTCTGCTTTCTTCCCAACAGGTTTCCGTTCACCCCTACACTGCTATTCCCCTGACAGAGATGAAGCCTTTTACAGACATTGACCCAGTTATATATGGCCATTAAATAAGAGGAAGATGTTGGGGAATTGTGAGGATATGGTTGAGCTTGGAAGGGCTTGAGCCTGAGGGGTGTGTCAATCCTGTTAGTCTCTCTCTCCACGGAGAGGTTGAGCAAGGAGGGACAGTAGAACCCCAAAAAGGTGTGCCTCTTATCAGTCTCCCTGCCTCACAAAGTGCCCCACACTCCTGATACTATGGCAAAAAGTTAAAAAGAAAGGGGGAGATGTTGGGTAGTTGCCATCTCCCCCTGGCTTCTTCTTATCCATATGGCTATATAGGGATTTACTGATCCAAAGGTTTGGTCTACTTACATAAATCACTTTTACATAAAGCACTCCAGGGCATTGGTGGTTCAGTTATAGGATTCTCGCCTGTTCCGCCCCCTCCTTGTCACACTCTGATTTTCACCAGTCACTTTTCTCTCCACCCTCTCTATATCACATCCTGTTTCCACCCTACTTGGAGAGTATAAAAACAGCTGCTCTTCTGATTAAAGACACTTGGAAATTGCTTTCCGGCTCCGAGAGTTCCAGAGTGTATCTCCTGCGGAAGTTGGTGCAGCACGCGTTCCTGATCCCTCTCCCACGCAGCAGCCTAGATCAGCTCCAGTTGAGTTCTCTCCAACCCAGAGAGCACCGGCTCGGGAAGAAGTACCCTCAGGCTATCCCGGCAGAGGAGGGGAAGACAGAGAGGGGGAGAGAGAGACACCTGCAGACCTTCACCACTTGTGAAGCGACTCCCTTGCAGATGGGGAGTCGGACTTCGAACCTGGATCCTTACGCCGGTCCTTGTGCTTGGCGCCATGCACGCTTAGCCCACTGTGCTACCACCCAACTCCCAGAAGTTCCCTTTTATCAGTTTCTCAAAAGGAAGAATCCTAGCCCTTTGAAGGGAGAGCAAATATCACTTGTAACTAAACACGCGTTTGCCCGGCAGGAAGGCCATGTGAGCACAGGAGGCGACCTCAGCATCCCAGGCAGGGAGGCCATGTGAGCACAGGAGGCGACCTCAGCATCCCAGGCAGGGAGGCCATGTGAGCACAGGAGGTGACCTCAGCATCCCAGGTCAGTCTCCTCTAGCTGCCAGCTTCGTAGCTTCTTTTAAAAATGTATTTATTCATTACTTTATTTGAAAGGACAGAGAGAAACTGAGAGGATAAGAGGAGACAAGAGGAGAAAAACAGACACCTCTGCAGCCCTGCTTCACCACTCATGAAGCTTCCTTACTGCAGATGGGGACCGGGGGCTTGAACTTGGGTCCTTGCTTGAGATAATGTGAGTGCTCAACCTAGACGCTCATATTCAAGATTTGAAACTTAGTTTGTATTAGCAAACCCAACCCCAGACAGGCTATGCCTCCCGCTTTACTGTTGCTATCTGTGTTCTGCAAACAGACACACCTGAATGTCCTCTGAGGGCCCTTCTCACATCCCTGATGCTGACCCTGACCTTCTGGTGTGTAGACATCACGAAGGGTGAGGAGCTTCCTCTCACTACCAGCTAGCAAGGCTGTTGACATCCAGCTGCTTCCTGTGCAGGTGCAGACCAGGGCTTCTCTTGTACGTCCCATAATGCTTACCTACATACTGCATCCATGGACACATTTTCTAAATGTGTGGAGCAAGCCATCAGAGAGCGGCAAAGACCAGTCTGAGTCTTTGGAATTCCATAGACTGTAACTCGACCAAGGACAATTAGGGAGAAGAAAATCAGGGTCAGGTGGTGGTGCGGCACCTGGCTGACTGCACATGTTACAATGTGCAAGGACTCAGGGTCCTCCACCTGTAGGGGAAAGCTTCACGATGGTGAAACAGGGCTACAGGTGTGTCTCTCTCTCTCTTCCTCTCTATCTCCCCTTTCCCTCTTGATTTCTGGCGGTATCTATCCAATCAATAAAGAAAGATAATTTAGAAGAAGAAAGAAAGAAAGAATGGAAAAAAGAAAGACAGAGGGGAGGAAGGAAAAAGGAAAGAAAGGAAGGAAGGAAGGAAGGAAGGAAGAAAGAAAGAAAGAAAGAAAGAAAGGAAGGAAGAAGGGAAATCTCTTGGTCCCTCTCTCAACCCCAGGTGGCCCCAGTTTCAATTCCTGTGCCGAAACCCCCTCTCCTCACCTCGTCTTTTGCCTTTTTCTTAGCTTAGCTTCTGTAGAAGGATTGAAACTAGCAACCTTTGACTTAAGGTCCTGGGGGGTAATTTCCTTCTTGCAGGTTTTAGCTGATCCACATGACTCATCTCTGCCTCTGCCTCTCTCTGTCCCCCACTAGTCCTGAGATGTGTCAGGAGCTGTTCTCTAGTTTTCCCCACCTTGCTTTGTCATTTCAACCTTTCTCTCTGGGGCATCCACCCCTTGCTAGCCCCTTGCTGGCTGTTTCTACACATGACCTGGGCTGTGGAAACAGCCTTCCTGCAGAGAGGATTCACACTACCTCCGAAAGGAAGGGGATGGCTCTTGAGTTGGGGAGAGAAGCACACACCATGGGTGGAGATGTGGCTTGGAAACTGTGGACTCCTCATTTCACTGCTGATCACCTCAGCCCAGGTCACCGGTCAGTAGCCAAGGTGTCGAAACAGAGACGTGGAGATTCATGGGCAGGGGTGGAGAAGGGCTAGGGAGAGTGGCCGGGCTGCAGAGCAGCATCTGAAGGACTGGGTCTCACATGCAGCATTCTGCACAGAGGCCAGAGTGTCCTGGCTTTGTTCTTGCCTCTGGCTACACAGTTAAGGCCAGTAGGTGGGACCTGGAGCACAAGGCACCACCTCACCCCCATCCAAAATCCAGATGACCTGTCCATTAGAGTCACACTGTGGCTTAGGCATATAAACAAGGCTGAGGCCAGCAGATGAAAGAGAGAGAGAATCTTCTGCAGCTCGGCAGGGTTACAAGGCCCCACGTGCATGGCTAGAATTACAGGCAGCTCTCAAAGCAGAGTGCAAAATTACCCTTCATTGCTGAAGGATGCCGGAGCTTCCCTCTCCCGGGTAAGACGCAGCTCCAAGTGGTAGTGTGTGAAAGGCTTCTCCCTTCCATCGCCATCTCTCAAAGTGACCTGAAAACAGAGCTGCAATCTTATGGTTCATCTAGAGAGGCTGTTTTGCTGGAAGCAACCATTTTCAGGGAACCCTATCTGTGGTAAAGTTGAGTTCCTTATCTCATAAAGGTGTAACTTTCAAGGGCACATTTCGCTGAACTGTTGATCTTTTTCTTGCATATCTGTCAGAGTTCTCTGTATTGTAGATGTCAACATTTTATTGATCATTCTTATTGCAACTGCGTTTTCCAAATCCTTATTTTTGAAGGTCTTGAGACGGCCAGTTTTGTTGTATGAAAATCTGCAGCGTGTATGCATCAATCCTTGGACTTCAGTGACATTCCAGATAGGCCTCGTTTAAACTTTCAAGCTAGTCCCTACTCACTGTTGCTGAGTCCCTAGTCACTGTTGTTACTATGAGGCAAAGCTGTAGACGCTTTGTGTTCCAGAATTGTTTTACTCCTAAGGTTTCTAGGCGTGTGGTCATGTGTTTATCATGGTTCTTTCTTACTGCATCATTGTATCTGCTTAGGCCCTCTGTGATAATACTCAGATATAATGGTGGTGGCAGGCATCTCTACATCGTCACTGGACTTGCTTGGCTTAATTTTAATATTTTACTGTTTGGCATAATTTTATTATTTAAGAATTTTTTTGGTAATAAATTTTATCTCAAATAGTTTCCTAGTTTTCCCCAGCTGGGGTACGGTCATTACATTTTATTAATTATTTGCAGCATCTATTAATACCATCAGTTGGTTTTTATTCTTTAGTTTGTTAACACATTAAGAAGTTAAAGTTCTTGATTTGGACTACCTTTTCATGGCTAGATAACATCACTTGACTATAATATGCTATTCTTTTGTAATACTTTTAGATTTTATTCTAAATGACTTGTCTACAAATTTATAAATGGAACTTATATGTAGTTTTTATTTATTTATTTATTTTATTAGTGATTTAATATTGATCTACAATATTATGAGATAAATCCCACACCATTTCCACCACTAGAATTCTGTATCCCCATTCCCTCCATTGGAAACTGCTGTAGTTGTCCCACGTTGCAGATATGGGTCAACTTTTATTCTATGACTATCTGCCTGTGCTTGTATATATTTGCCTTTTTATTTTTTTCTTTTTTAAAAAAATTTCAGTCTCCTCTCTCAGCATCACTGGTCAGCTCCATCAGGACAACATTGAGCCTTCTTTTCTTGGCATGGACACAGATGACTTCAAACTAGATGTAGGTTAGAGGCATTTCCCTTGTAAGTACCATCTGAGGGTTAACTTGACAACTCAGTTCCTAGAACAAAACTGTACTGGGATAAGACCTTATAGCCAAGCAGGAAGAACTCTTAAGATTAATTTCTCCTGGGGGCTGGGCGGTAGCACAGCCAGTTAAGCACATGGTACAAAGCGCAAGGACTGGCATAAAGATCCTAGTTCGAGTCCCTGGCTCCCCACCTGCAGGGGAGTCGCTTCACAGGCGGTGAAGCAGGTCTGCAGGTGTCTGTTTTTTTCTCCCCCTCTCTGTCTTCCCCTCCTCTCTCCATTTCTCTCTGTCCTATTCAACAATGATGACAGCAATGTAACAATAATAATAACAAGACAAACAACAAGGGCAACAAAAAGCAAAAAATGGCCTCCAGGAGCAGTGGATTCATAGTGCAGGCACCGAGCCTCAGCGATAACCCTGGAGGAAAAAAAAAAAAGATCTATTTCCCCTATGACCTGTTACTATTTCCCTTTTCCTAGGTTTCTCAAATTTCTTGTCCTGTTCACATAAAACTTTGATAAAGTATTATTATTCTTATTCTTTAAATGGTTTAAGATAATTAAGACTTTTTAACTTTATTAGTGATTTAATACTGAGTTACAAAATTATAAAATAACAGGGGTATAGTTCCACACTGTTCCCCCCACAAGAGTTCTGTCTTCCCAACCCCATGATTGAAGCTATAGTAGTTCTCCCAATGTTGCAGATGTGGATTGACTATTATTTCTGTATCTATCTATCTATCTATCTATATTTGAATATCTTTGCCCATTTTTCCCACGGTCCTATCTTCTCTTCCTAAGTCATACCTACACCTTATTACTGCTTCTGAATGACCCCCACCCCCCCTTCCTCTTCTCTCTCCAGGTCCTGATCAAGCTGGAGTTCAGAGCCTGCAGGTCATCTTCCCTCTATCATTTCTCATCCACTGGGAGTATAAACCAAAATTCATTTTGGGGTGCAGAAGGTGAAAGGTCTGCTTTCCGTAATTGCTTCTCTGTTGGACATGGGTGTTGGTAGTTCAATCCACACCCCTGATCCTGTCTCTCTGTTTCCCTAGTGGGCAGGGCTCTGGGCAGGGGAGGTTCTGGGGCACATTGGTGAGGTTGTATGTCCAGGGAGGGCAGGTTGGCGTCATGGTAGCATCTGCAACTTGGTGACTGAAAGGGGGCAAGATATAAAGCAGGACAAAATGATTAACAAACAGGAACCAAAAAGTAGAAGTAAAGCAGATGAAAATAGGGATCTTAGGGTGGAAAGAAGTGAGGAGATCTATTTTCGGTATGTTCCTAGGGGCCTGTGACTGGTTATGGGGTTGGACAAAGAGACTGCCTTGCCTTTTTTTTTTTTTCTATGGTTCTGCCTTCTCTTCCTTTTAAAGTCATAACTACACCTATTACTACTTCAAATATCCTTCCTTTTTTCCTCCTCTCTCTCTGGGTCCTGATAGAGCTGGAGTTCAGAGCCCTCTGGTCATCTTCCTCTAACATTTCTCCACATTAGCCCCTTCACATACTAGGGCTGTCCCTACAGTCACTGCTTTATGGGGAGGGTAAGGTCCAGGGAGGGTCCACAAGAAGGCTTATGAAGATGTTCCTGTCAGTGACCAATGGTGGTCTCATTCCCTCTCGATCACCCGCTTTCCTCTTGATTTCTCTCTGCCTCTGTCAAGTAAGTAAATAAAATAAAAAGCAATTTTTAAAAAAATATTTATTTATTCCCTTTTGTTGCCCTTGTTATTTTATTATTGTAGTTCTTATTGTTGTTACTGATGTCATTGTTGGATAGGACAGAGAAATGGAGAGAGGAGGGGAAGACAGAGAGGGGCAGAGAAAGACAGACACCTGCAGACCTGCTTCACCACCTGTGAAGTGACGCCCCTGCAGGTGGGGAGCCGGGGGCTCGAACCGGAATCCTTCCGCCGTCCTTGTGCTTTGTGCCAGGTGAGCTTAAGCCACTGCGCCACTGCCCGACTCCCAAAAAGTAATTTTTAAAACAAAACATTTATACAGTAATAATTACTTGCCCCAACATGCATTTGGACCATCAAGAAAGGAAAAGGGAATTAGGAAGCAAATCTTTTTTTTAATTTTTTTATTTATTAAAAAGAAAACACTGACAAAAACCACAGGATAAGAGGGGTACAACTCCACACAGTTCCCACCACCAGAACTCCATATCCCCTCCCCTCCCCTGACAGCTTTCCTATTCTTTATCCCTCTGGGAGTATGAACCCAGGGTCATTGTGGGATGCAGAAGGTGGAAGGTCTGGCTTCTGTCATTGCTTCCCCGCTGAACATGGGCATTGATCCATAGATTAGTGAATCTGATCAGCACTTATTTTAACCTTTAACATCTGTACAATTCTAGAGAAGTCTTCGGGTAGTTATTGGTAGCAGTTAGCTGTCTTTCTGCTCCTCATGTTAAGAACCACTGATGACTGTTTCTTGGGTGTGTTAATTCATCAGAGCTCATGAAATAATGATACTAAGATGCTATTGTTTCTTCTTTATCAACTGGGCTGCTTCCATAAAGAAACTTTATCTCCCCTTCTACTTGGCACCGAAGTGTCAGTTTCAGTAGCTGTGTGAAGAAACCTAAACTTTGCCGTGGACACCAACAGATTGCTTGGACGGATGCATAACAGGACATGGACACAGACAGAATGGGACAGGCAGCAGGGCCCAAGGCAGAGCAGGAAGTGTAGAAAGTGGGGGCCTTAGCAGGGGGCTCCATGGATGCGAACCTAAGGCCCCTGGCCTAAGAGAAATGGTTTCTACCCCACCCACTGCTTTGTCCCAGGATATTTTCATTCAAAGATTCAAATGACTGTATTTGAACGTTTCAGATGCGCTCCCGTGAAGTGCTGAGCAGGGCGGTGGCTTGATGCAGCCACCAAGGAGTGTCAGGGCACGTTCCAGTCCTCCCCGTGCCTGCAGAAAACACAGCCTCAGCTTTCCTGTCTGGTTGTCCACAGGTGATGCTGGGGAGCTGCCTGATTGGAAAGGAGCCATTCGCTCACCTCTCTGAAGGTTCATTCGTCAGTTAAAATTTCGGCAGAAAGGGAGTCGGGAGTCGGGCTGTAGCACAGCGGGTTAAGCGCAGGTGGCGCAAAGCACAAGGACCGGCATAAGGATCCCGGTTCGAACCCCGGCTCCCCACCTGCAGGGGAGTCGCTTCACAGGCGGTGAAGCAGGTCTGCAGGTGTCTGTCTTTCTCTCCCCCTCTCTGTCTTCCCCTCCTCTCTCCATTTCTCTCTGTCCTATCCAACAACGACAGCAACAATAATAACTACAACAACAAAACAACAAGGGCAATAAAAGGGAATAAATAAATAAAACAAATATTTTAAAAAATTCTATAAAAAAATTTCGGCAGAAGAAAAAAACAACAACTTATTTTGGCAATTGGTATGTAACACCCCTCCTCCACTATTATTCATTCACCCCTTTTTTTTCTTCTTTTTTAATTCTCTCTTTTCTTTTACTCTTTCTTTTTTTTTTTTTTTTCCATGTCTGATGATTTGACATGGGTAGAGTCCTCTGAGTGGGGTTCGATGTCGTTCCTGTCCACCTGAGGTCACCGGGGTCCTGATATACAGAACTGTAGTATTTTCTGTTAATTCCCACTTGAGAGTAAAATAGTATAAGGAGATACAGGAAGTGGTGAAGATTTCACACAAGTGATATGTACTGTTTCAGAATGCAGATAAGGTATATTTGTCCTCTTTCTTTCTTTTTTCCTGCCGTTGCTCTAGTCGTATGAGGACATAAACGTGAGGTCAGGTGGCATTCTCAGTTTCCAGTTAAGGAGAATGTCTTTTGGAGGTCATTTGAACATGCAAACCCAGAGACCAGTGTAGTCTAGAGATGTGAAGACAGGAAGTAACAGCAGTGGGTCATCAGGTAAAAACAAGAGATGTGGGGCTCCCCCAGCCCCACCCCTGCTTGCCAGCTGTCCCTCTTGAAGTCCCTGGCCTCATCCTTTCTAGTTTTCCTTCAGAGACTAGCCTACCTTGTTTTAAAAATGTCATCTCCACTGGAAACTTTTTGGAATGTTTACATCATTTAAAACAAAAACAAAAACACCGCGGTCTGGGAGGTGGCTCAGTCAAGCACTGGACTCTCAAGCGTGAGGTCCTGAGTTCAATCCCCGGCAGCACATGTACCAGAGTGATGTCTGATTCTCTCTCTCTCTCTCTCTCTCTTCCTGCCCTCCTCATTCATAAATAATAAATAAATAAATAAACTGACTTTCCAGACACAGTAAGACAGGGAACACCATGACGTCAACTCTTTAGGCTTTCTGAAGTATCTGCTCTTCACACAATCACACAAATGTTGCTTTGGGTTTTTTTTTTTTTTTTTTTAACTTTTTGTGAGTCACAAGTGAGAAAGTATCAGATGGAATTTTTTTAGTAAATTCCCAATATGTATTATAAATTATGTCATTCAGAAATTGTGTTGCGGCTATAAGAAATAGAATGACTATAGTTAAAATGACATAATTTTAAAATGTTTATAGAAACTATGTTCATAATAGCTCAAAATAAGAAATAAGCCAGCTGTCTCTCAACAGACTGACAGTGAAATGGACTGGTTTACTCTTCCCATGGAAAGCATACTGTGTATTCGTATAAATATACAAACAACATTAAGAGGTAGCATATGGCTATACATATTAAATTTTATAATTTTGATATTTGTAAAATTTTAACTTCATAGACTGTTCATGAAGTTAAGCAAAATAAACTTCAAGAATTATGATGAACTCAAGCTTCTTCCATTCATTTTCATTCAGGACTTTTCCCAGAAGTTATTTATTTTAGTTTTCTTCTCATACTTTGAGAGTGAATTAAAATCAGGCTGTCAAGATTCCCAACTCAAATGTTCTCAAAATGACATCAGAGGAAAATACAAAAATAGCCACGAGAAACTTTGGTCCAGACATAAAAAGAAACCTGACCCAGCTTGATGGCTCACCTGGGGCAGCACGCAGGTCCGAGTCAGCTTCTCACACCTCACACCCTGGGGGAAGCTTCCGGGCCTTGGAGTCACGCTCTCCTTCTCTTTCTGTTTGAAGAATTGACCTGGATGGTGAAGGTCTGGTGATGATGATGATGGTGATGATGATGATGATGGCATAAGATATAACAAAAAGTTAAACAAAATGTTGGGAATGAAGAGAAACCCTCAAATATATCAGATATCACAAATCAAACTTTGAAGCAAAAATGTTTAGTAAAAACTCAATTTTTCTTTTCAAAAGTACAGAAGACCTAAAGGCTAAAAGTTAAACAAAAACTTTTCAAAATATTCACTAGAGTCTGCTAGTCATTTTCAGAAATTAAAGAACTTTTGAGATTAGTCCAGACTATGGATTCTGGAGACAAAGGTCCTTCTAGAAACTTTCTGGCTATCACACAGTCTGCTGTGCAGGAATTGTTACTGACAAAGTCCGATGTGCTTGAGAGTGCTTGGGCAGACAGGACAGTCAGAGATATATGGCCTTTGAAAAAGTCATTCACGCTGGAACCACACTGATTCTGCTTTACTAGCCAGGAGCTTTGTTTGTCAAGAAAACTTTTGATCTCATCTAGGTAGACAGAGTGGTAGGTAGGTAGATAGATAGAGAAATCCTATCTCGAGTCGAAACTGGTGTTTTGTAATTGTCATCAATAATGGAAAACGCGCGGTGAAACTCTGAGTGATTCAGGGATCACAGGGTGCAGTGTTTTGTTGACACCTTTCAGCTGGGTTTTCAGAAAGTGTTCGACGTGGCATGAGGAGAAAGGACTGCTGGTCATACAAAAAAAAAAAAAAAGGCCACTGGGTTATTCAGTTTGAAATCAGAGGTAAACTATAAGTCTACGAAGACAATCTGACGCTCACTCACGCAAATTCTCAGACAAGCAGCAGAGTCCATGGTGTGCTGGAAAGGCTGGCGTAGCAGGAAAGAGTGTGGTGATGAAGCAACCTCACAGGTGACAGAACTGCCACAGTAGAACTTGCTAGTGAGCACAGAGGTGCTTGTGGGAAAAATGGCTGATTTAATGGAACTCCCTGAAGAAGTCATTTTGAAAGCGCAAAAAAAATCCTGACGGGTAACGGCGAGAAGGATCCTGTTCCTTCCACTCCAGGATGTGTGTATAATGTGTATAATGAAAGTTGAGTACTGGGGCCAGGTGGTGGCGCAGCTGGTTAAGTGCTCACATTACAGTGTGCAAGGACCCGGGTTCAAGCCCCTGGTCCCCACCTGTAGGGGGGAAGCTTCATGAATGATGAAGCAGGGCTATAGGTATCTCTCTATCTCCCCCTCTCCTCTCAATTCCTCTCTGTTTTTATCAATAACAAATAAATAAAATGATTTTTTTTTAAAAATGAAGCAAACCAGGGCCCATGAGATAGGTCATATGTGCATGTATCCATAAGTTAGGGGGAAATATATACCTTAAAGAAAAGTGCACAATAATTTTCAGTGAGTCGAAAAATGAAGCAAGAAAGTAGAAAGATCAAAAAAGGCACCTTACAGTACCTAATGAAATAGTTTCTACTTAGACCTAGATACCCTCCTCACCTACCTCCTAGTACATGTCCCCCAATAACTCCAAAGCCCACCTCGTCAGACAAAGTAAGGACGACAAAAGCTGAATAAGGGCAAGAGACTGGCACACTTTATTGATGACTCTTAGTCACTGCCAGGCCACCCCAGCACCTGGGGCCCTAGTCAGGGGGTCCTGGGATCCCACACAGACATGATGGGCCTAGGCCTCTAACAGATCCTCTCGCCACTGTCACTGCTCATCTCCATCAGCAACAACACAATGGACCCCTCTGTGGGCCCCTATAGGACCTTGCCCTCAGTGAGGATCATCAATGGTAGGGAATGTTTCATTCTCCGAAGGGAGGTTGGACAACATACTCTACCTACCACCTGAGGAAGATGGGTCCTGAAATTAGTGCAGCCTGGAATGCTCCCAGCCGTGACCACAGAATGTGAGCCCAGACCTGTGGGGATGCAGGTTACACAGGCTCCTGTGCTGAACATGGGCCTCAGATCAAACCGGTGGGGTTTACAGTTAATACAATTTATATACTTTCCTCATATTTGGGAGCTACTCTCTGCCCTGATCCAGCTTTCAAGTCTTTTGTCCTTGACACTATCTCCCCAGACAATAACCTGGGTCCACCTGCATTATTAGATGTTAGGCTCAGGCAAAAACTAGTAAAGTCATGGGACTTCTGGAATATACCTAAAATAGACCTACTAGCTTTTTCCAAAACAGAGACCCCAATCTTCATCTTCAATATTCATGTCTTTAGGTTCATGATTCGTCAACAATTTGCTGCTTTCTATCTTAACTCTTTTTTAGCCACTAGGTTCCAGAAGATACCATGATGCCAACCTGACTTCCTGGGGCAGACAACCCCACCAATGTGTCCTGGAGCCCTGCTTCCCCAGAGCCCCGTCCCACTAGGGAAAGAGAGAGGCAGACTGGGAGTATGGATCCACCAGTCAATGCCCATGTTCAGCGGGGAAGCAATGACAGAAGCCAGACCTTCCACCTTCTGCTCCCCACAATGACCCTGGGTCCATACTCCCAGAGGGATAAAGAATAGGAAAGCTATCAGGGGAGGGGATGGGATACGAAGCTCTGGGAGTGGGCATTGTGTGGAAATGTACCTGTCTTATTCTACGGTCTTGTCAATGTTTCCATTTTATAAATAACAAATAAATAAATAAGAATATTCAAAAAACGGGGGCCAGGTGGTAGTGCAGCAGGTTAAGTGCACACCATGGTGCGAAGCTCAAGGACCAGTGTAAGGATCCTGGTTCAAGCCCCTGGCTGCCCACCTGCAGGGAGCTCGCTTCACAAGCGATGAAGCAGGTTTGCAGGTGCCTTCCTCTCCCCCATCTCTGTCTTCCCCTCCTCTCTCAATCTCTCTCTGTCATATCTGGCAATGACAATGGCAATAACAACAACAATAACAACAAGGGCAACAAAATAGGAAAAAAAAAGGCCACCAGGAGCAGTAGATTTGTAGTGCAGACACTATGAATATATATATTCAACAACAAAAAAAAGAGGAAAGAAAAAAGAAAAGAAAGATGCTAAAAAACAAAACAAAACAAACAAACAAAGATGCTGAGAGTTTTCTGAGACATTTAAGGCTGATCACATTGTTCCATGGCACATTACAACACGTGCACGTCCCAAGCTGAAGAACACACTTTCCCCCCAAGTGCCTGTATGGAGTCCCAGCACTAAAAGAATACTCAGCATGTAGGCACCGAGCTGGGCCTCGTGTCTTTGCTGCAGTCCCCCAGAAGGCATGAGTCTGAGGACTGATGCCAGGACAGAGGTTGAGGTCTGATGCCAGGACACAGGCAGGCAGCATGGCGGGTACAGAGAAGCAAAGCAGGAAAAGGACCAGTGCACGGTGCACGGTGCCCTCAGTGCTAGGTGCTGCCGGTGCCCGGGGCTCCAGGAATCCTCCCGGAAGCCGTACGCTGCTTCCCGGCATCTCCATCAGGGACGGGGAAGACATCTTTCCCGTCAGCTCCAAGAACAGTGTCCAAAGCTTTGCCTCACTGGAAGGACACCAAGCCCTCTGAGCTTGCACTTGGCAGGTCCCGGTGCCAAATGGGGTGGAGGGGTCCTGTCCTGGGGTAGGTGCTGAGAGGGACAGTCCCTGCCCAGACCACGTGGGCGCTTTCAGGTTATACATGTGCCAGGTGGCAGAACTCTCAGGAGAAGAGGCCAGGAGGACTGGAGACGGCAGCCAGAGGGGTCCTAGTAGTCAGTTTCTGGACGTGTTGTTCGAAGGCATCTTCTTCAAGCAGAATGAGATGAAGTCACCCCTCCCCTGCAATGATTATGTTTCATTCCAGGAGTTGCAAACAAGAACAAGCTGTAACCTTTGCTGTCTGCCAGGAAAGATGAAGAGACAGCCATTTTCACTCTTAGTGGCTGTTTTCCTGGGCTCTCATCTACATGTTGTTAAGTGAGGTGTGTCTGGGGCCACCTCGTGGTGTGTCTGCTTTAGATATTTTCTTAAAATAACTTCCTATTCTGATCCCTCTCTCCCCCATCACTGGTCACTTCCATCAGGACCGTCAGCACACACCCTCCTGTGGCCTCCCCAGGACCTGCCCTCACTGCAGAGCAGCCATGGCAGGGACTCCCCACTCTCTGCAGGGAGGCTGGTCAGCCTGCTCTGCCCCTTGAGGAAGACGGGTCTTGACATGAGAGCAGCCTGGAATGTTCCAGCTGTGACTGTGGACTGTGAGCTCAGACCTACAGGGACTCAGAGGCCACACAGGCTCCTGTGCTGAATAGGAATATTCACAGGCCCTGGGTCAGACCAATGAAGTATATAGTTAATGGTATTTATATACTTTCTGAGTAGTTGGGAGCCACTCTCTGCTCTGATCCAGCTTTCTAATCCTATATGTCAAACTCTGACGCCATCTCCCCAGATGATACCTTTATCCCGCCTGCATGTTAGCTGTGGGGTTCAGGCAGAAATTAGTAAAGTCATGGCCCCTTGACATCCCTGAAATAGACCTGCTAGCTTTGGTGGAGACCCCAGGTCTCATCTGCTCTAGTCTTATCTTTAGGTTCCTGATTATTAAACAATTTGTCCTGCTTTACATCTTAATGCTTTCCAGCCATCAAGTTGTAGATGCTACCATGATACCAACCTGACTTCCCCGGGCAGACAACCTCACCATCTGGAACCCCCCCCTCCCCAGAGCCCTGCCCCACTAGGGACAGACAGAGACAGGCTGGGGGTGTGGATCCACCTGCCAACACCCATGTCCAGTGGAGAAGCAATGACAGAAGCCAGACCTCCCACCTTCTGCTCCCCATAAAGATCTTTGGTCCACACTCCCAGAGGGATAAAGAACAGGGAAGCTTCCAATGCAGGGGGCTGGATGGAGAACTCTGGTGATGGGAATGTATGCCTCTTATTCTAAAAATAATTATTAAATCAATAAAAAACAATGATGTGATTGACCTCCCAGAAATAATAATAATTTTCTGTTCTTATAGATGAGGACTGAGTCCCCCCCCCCCCGCATCTGCTATGGTGACTTTCAGTTTCTACTTAAATCACTAGTTAGTCTTGATGGTATTGTAACTACACAAATATTTTCTATCATGAAGCCAACATGTTGTGTCTGTTCTGTTTAGTTGTTTAAACAGACACAGAGAGGGAGAGAGGGATAGAAGGAAAGGGAGAGGGAGAAAGAGACAGAGAGGGAGAGGGAGAGGGAGAGGGAGAGGGAGAGGGAGAGGGAGAGGGAGAGGGAGAGGGAGAGAGAGAGAGACCATTGTACTGAAGCAGCCTTCAGTGATGCAGGGGCCGAGTTTGAACCTGGGTGACTCACGAGCTAAAGCAGCACACTAACCAAGTGAGCTACCACCCTGCCCCTGTGTTCTTTCTTTCTTGCTTGCTTTTTTGTTTTCATTTTTATTCAACTATAAGCAAACAGCAAAATTAACACAATATTTGCCAACCCCAGATTGGCTTATCTTCCACCAGTGTAGTGACCAGGCACAGTTGGGAGTGAGCAGACAGGGAAGCCTCTGGTTATCTTGGTGAGAAACAGGATCACAAAATAGGTCTCACAAGACGCCATCCTGCACAGTACTGGACTTGGGCTCACAAAGGTAGAGACTGGGCATCTTTTATTTATTTTTAATTTCCTTAAAGATGTTTCATGTCCTACTTCAATAAGGGGAACTCCCCCCCCCAAATTCTGGATTATGAAACTAAAAATTTGATGTTCCACTTTCACAACACCAAAACATCTCCCCAAATGGAGTTTAATGCATAAACTGGGCATGTCACTCTGTAGAGTTACAAAGGACAGGGAGAAGATAAAGTCCCCATAACCACTACTGAATGCTCAGGGTTTGCCTGTTAGAAGGGATCAGGGCAGAGGAGGTATCTACATGGGTCACTCAACTTGAGAACGCTGCTTGGGATCCTGGGGGCTGTGATGGTCTCCTATTCCCCTACTTCCCAGACAGCTGCTCATCAAGTTTGGGCACCTAGTCATCCCATTCAGCCTGGTAACATCTGCCAGCTACTGGGCATCCAAGCTCATACTTTTCGCGAAAAGACGCCACCTTGAATTTGCCACGGTGGTCTCCAGACCGGTTGCTGAGGACGGGTTCATCGCACTTCAGCTGCCTGTTCTGCTCATAAACCAGCCAGACATAGCGGTGAAGGCCTGTGCCCTTGGGAGGCCCAGAACCCACATAGTCAGATAGCACTGTGCCACTGCTGATGTCATTGCCCTTCATGTTGACCACCAGAAAATGATGCCATTTCCTGTATTTGGGGTCTTTCCTGCTTGGAGCATCTGGGTCTGTCAAGACCAAGGTATAGAGTTTGCCTGAGCGGAGTCAAGACCATCCCATGTGATGCTGATGGGCCGGTCCTTTACCTGGGTGGGCGTCAGCACTTCGCCCAGTTCGTCGACCTCCGACCCAGAGTACTTGACCTGCAGCGGGTGCTGGTGCTGCTCGTCCAGTTCCTGCAGGCTCAAAGGCCCGGACCACTTGCTGAGATCACCGGCATGGCGGGGCTAAGCGGGGCTGGCGGCTCGGGGGAGGGCTGGGAAGCCGGCAAGCGAGGCTTAGGGCTGCGGGAGCTGGAGCACGGGGTGCACGCTACGGAGGGGTTGCAAGGGGGATCCTGTGTTCTTTCTTAAGACTTCTTCTGACCGTCTGCTCCGGGGTTCTGGAGGACCCTTTGCCTCTTTCCTGTGTGAAGCCCATTCCTGGAATCCTGGGGCCTCCTCTTTCTTACCCACCTCCTCATTTTGTTGGGGAATATGTTCTGTCTCTTCTTGAGAAAACACTGGAAGTAAGCTTTCCCGTCCTTCCATTTTCAAAGGAGTTGTTTTCTACTTTGGTCATTGCTCAGAAGTTGGAGCACTACATAGATTCCAGGCTGAGCACAAACATTTTCTTTTATTTATTTTTTAATAAATATTTTATGATCTTTATTTATTGAATAGAGGCAGCCAGAAATGGAGAGGGAGGGTAGACAGAGGCAGAGAGACAGAGAGACACCCACAGCCCTGCTTCACCCCTCACAAAGTTTTCCCCCTGCAGGTGGGTACAGGGCCTTGAACCCGGGTCCTTGTGCACCATAATGTGAGTGCTCAGCCAGTGTGTCATCACCCAGCCCCCATAAACATTTTCTTAAACCTTTGCAGCTGAAGTCCTCATCTCGAAGCTTTCATAGTCAGTGTTATTGTCGAGAGTTTATTTCTGCTTAAGTTTATTCCTGCTCCTTTAAAAATATTTCAGGATCTTTATTTATTGGATAGAGACAGCCAGAAATTGAAAGGATGGAGGGAGACAGAGAGGGAGAGAGACAGAGAGACACCTGCAGCCCTGCTTCACCACTCACAAAGCTTTCTCCCTGCAGGTGGGGGCCAGCTCCTTGTGCATTGTAACATGTAACATGTGCACTCAGCCAGGTGTGCCACCACCTGCCCCCCTCCTAGGCTTCTTTTTAATTTTTTTTTTAAAAATTATTTATTATTGGCTAGAGACAGAGAGAAATTGAGAGGGGTGGGGGAGGCAGAGAGGGAGAGAGACAGAGAGACACCTGCAGCCCTGCGTCACCATTCGCAAAGCTTTCCCCCTGCAGGTGGGGACCGGGGGCTTGAACCCGGGTCCTTGCTCATAGTCAGTGTGTGGTTAACCAGGTGCACCACCGCCTGGCCCCCCATTTTAAGCATTTTCTCCTTGGTAGCTCTCAGCCTATGGCCATGGCTCTATTCCACAGCTGCCCAGGGATTTGGAGAGCTGTACTGGGTCTGTCCTGGGTCTCGGCACCTCTGCGTTCTAGAGGTCTGTGCACTTCTGTCCTGGAAATTTAGCCTGACTCACCGCCACCGCCACTGCTTCTACTACTTAAAAAAATTTTTTTATTATTCATTTTTTATCGGATAAACACAGAGGGAAATTGAGAGGGGCAGGGGAGAGGGAAAGAGACAAAGGGACGTCTGCAGCCCTGCTTCACCACTCGTGAAGCTTCCCCCTGCAGGTGGGGACCGGCAACTTCATTGTGCTTTGTAACATGTGCACTCAACCCCCCTCAATGTGGTTTTTTTTTCCTATTCTCAGACTCTTTTGATTGAATTGTGTACACCACAGCACGAGGCCCTCTCTTACTTCTTTCTTTTTTTTAAATATTTATTTTATTTATTTATTTCCTTTTGTTGCCCTTGTTGTTTTTTTATTGTTGTAGTTATTATTATTGTTGTTGTTGTTGGATAGGACAGAGAGAAATGGAGAGAGGAGGGGAAGACAGAGAGGAGGAGAGAAAGATAGACACCTGCAGACCTGCTTCACCGCCTGTGAAGCGACTCCCCTGCAGGTGGGGAGCCGGGGTTCGAACCGGGATCCTTATGCCGGTCCTTGTGCTTTGCGCCACCTGCGCTTAACCCGCTGCGCTACAGCCCGACTCCCTACTTCTTTCTTTTTAAAAAATATTTATTTATTGCCTTTTGTTGCCATTATTGTTTTATTGTTGTAGTTATTATTGTTGTTATTGATGTCATCATTGTTGGACAGAACAGAGAGAAATGGAGAGAAGAGGGGAGACAGAGAGGGAGAGAAAGACAGACACCTGCAGACCTGCTTCACCCCTTGTGAAGTGACTCCCCTGCAGGTGGGGAGCCGGGGACTCGAACCGGGATCCTTACAATGGTCCTTGCACTTTGCACCACCTGCACTTAACCTGCTGCACTACAGTGCCTGACTCCCCTCCCCCCTTACTTCTAAGGTGCCAACCTCTAACTTTCTTCCTATTGTTGTCTTTTGCTGTGGGTTTAGAATCTCCATCGAGACCAGAGGGTGGTCTTGGCAAGAACTTAAACGTTGCACCTCAGTTTTTGAAGGGAGAATAGGTGTGATGACTCATGATTATAGATAAAGATATATATACATATCCCCCCAGGCCAATTACTTGGAGAATAAAAATAGTTCTTTTTAATATTCCTATTAGTTTCTCTACTTAAGTTCATTTTTCATCCCTTCTCTTAACTACTCTTTTAAAATTTCTACTACATATTTTTAGTTTACTTTGTGAGTGATTTAACAATGATTTGCAAGCTGGTAAGATTACAGGGGTACAATTCCGCAGCATACCCACCAACACAGTTCTGTGCCCCTCCTCTACTTCACCCTGTGGTCTCCCACCAGAGTCTTCACAGAGTCTCAGCAACACTTGGGCATTTTTGAAATTCCATCTGTGTGCTTCAGTTCCTGACATGGCACTCTGAGCGAGTCCGTGCAGTAGCTGTCTTTCAGAGAACTGTAGATCATTTGGTAATATAAACTATGGCAACGAGAACCCTTGAACACAAATACTATATTAAAGACCCTCAAGATATCATATGTAATGAGGAGAAAAACAAAAGAGTTGTAAGAAAGGTTAAAAACTACTAAAGAGAAAATGACATGACTTAATAAAACAGAGGACTTTAAGCATGCAAATGTGTTACACATAAAGGTGTCAAACATAATTTACATACATGTTATATGTAAACACATCTTAAGAGAGTATTTATTTATAAAATGGAGATATTGACAAGACCATAGGATAAGAGTGGTACAATTCTACACAGTTCCCACCACCAAAACTCCAAATCCCCTCCCCTCCCTTGAAAGCTTCCCTATTCTTTATCCCTCTGGGAGTATAGACCCAGGATCATTATGGGGTGCAGAAGGTCAAAGGCCTGATTTCTGTAATTGCTTCCCCGCTGAACATGGACATTGGCAGGTGGATCCATACTCCCAGCCTCTCTAAGAGGGCCTTTCTGTCTTTTTAAAATTTTTTAAAAAATATATTTTATAGTTATTTATTCCCTTTTGTTGCCCTTATTCTTTTATTGTTGTAGTCATTGTTGGATAGAACAGAGAGAAATGGAGAGAGGAAGGGAAGACAGAGAGGGGGAGAGAAAGACAGACACCTGCAGACCTGCTTCACCGCCTGTGAAGCGACTCCCCTGCAGGTGGGGAGCCGGGGGCTGGAACCGGGATCCTTCCACCGGTCGGTCCTTGCACTTTACGCCACCTGCACTTAACCTGCTGTACCGCCCAACTCCCAAGCGAGTCTTTCTTGAACTGTCCTGTTTCACCACTTTTTGCTTGAACATCTTCTGCTCATCTCTCTGTTAGCTCTTCTGGATTTCTGTATCATTCCATTTCTGACCTTTACCCAGTTTGTAGGGCCGGTGTTTCCTGGTTTTACCCATCTGTATTGGTTCCTGTTGCTGCCCACAGGTGGTGCTAGTTCTGCTTTGTGTATGAGCTGAGGAGGGAAAAGAGGCCATCTGAAGAAGTGACGTAGTATCGTGGCGACCAATGTCCCTTACACAGAGATGGAGGCTGGGGGGTGGGGAGTGGAGGCGGGGAAGATCCCAGACCACCTTCTCTTTCCAGATGGATTCTTTGAAAGCAGGAACTCTGCTCTGAGGTCAAAGTCACCTTTCTTGTCCGCAGGGCAGTCTGGTCCCAATCACCAGGGCCTCCCTGGCAGCTGGCACACTTTAGAGTTTGATAGCCTTCCCAGATGCCACAAAGGAACCTTGTTCCATCCCTGGGTGCTTCTGAACATTTCCTTCACCTCCGCAAGCAACTTTGTAATAGTCAGAAAACTGGTTTGTTTGCTCTAAGTGCAGCACTTCTTCGGGTGTTTGGGCTGATGGTTCTTACAGGGAAATTAAAATTCCTGCAGCCAAGGCAGAAACCAAAATAGGTTCAGTGATTCATGATCCCATGATAAATCATCAGGCCAATTTATGGACACCGTACATGATGCTAGCAGACCCTCTTGCATTATGGGACTTCTTGTATGGGCTCCTGTTAGATGTGTCTTCAAATTGGGAGATTATTCCAAGAGATTCCTTGGTAGGGTCCTTCAAACATTCTTGGCAATAGTTTTCAAGTCTCAGTCGCTTCATTT
>NC_080173.1:100169643-100249643 GCF_950295315.1 Erinaceus europaeus
CATAGAAAAAACAATATAATTGGTGACTTGCACTTGAATGGCGGGGGTGGGGGCACTGGGGGAGGGAAAACTGGGAACCTGAGGGGACAAGAATGAGCCTGTGACTCTGATCCCCGGGTGCCATCATCTTCCGTGAGGTGAGAGTCCCTGGTGCTGACTATGACTTAGCCTCTGCGTTCCGTCCAGCAGGTGTTCCATTCCTGCCTTCTCCGAGCACAGTGCTGACAGAATGAGAACCAGAGTGATGTTCTCTCAGGTGGTGAGTTCTAAGGGCCGTGCAGATCAGAGTGAGGCAGATATGAGGTAGCACAACCCTGCGCTCCAGTAAATTCTTTCCTGGACAGCGGAAAGCTAATGGCTCCTGCTGGTGACACATCTGAATGAAAAAGAAAGAAAGAAAGAAAGAAAAAAAGCACACATTTTCTTGACCAGAGGCTGGAGAGCTACTGGCCTGAGGACCGCCTGCTTCATGGGAACAGGTGTGCGTAGGCACCACTGTGTCATCTGCTTTTTACTCCAACCAATGAGTCGAGTTATTGTGACAGAGACCCTGCGGCATGGAAAGCTAAAATACTTACTGCTTGACCCTCAGGAAACAGTGTCCTGACTCCATTCTTGGCTGATGCCTGCAGGTTAAGCTCCAGAAGAATAATGTCTTTCTTTGCTACAAGCCTGGCACGATGCCCTGCTATCACTCTCCAATATGTCCCAATTCTGCTTATTTTATATAAGCCAACTGAAAAATCAAAATAGCTTTCAGTAGGAGTGGATGTGTCCATCTGTCTGGTCCATGATGGGTGATCGCTCCCTGCCAGGCTAGCATGGGGGTGCCTCTTCCCAGGTGCGTACTCTGGGTTGGAGAGAACTCGACTGGTGCCAGCCTGGGCTGCTACTCACTCAGTGACTTGAGAGAGAGGATCCAGGGACAGAGATTGTGGCTTCAAGGCAATTCTATCCTTTATTGATCAGGGAGCCCAGGCTTTTAAAGGTCGGACCTGGAAGTCAGAAATGGAAATGGCTTGACATGGCAAGTCAGAAATGGAAATGGCTTGACATGGCTTGGAAAGGGGTGGAGAAAGGCAGGAGGGGACTGGGAAAGGTAATTTCCTTAGCAACTGTTGTGAGAGTTTTAACTGGTAGGATAAATAATAATACCCTGCAGGCAGGAAGGGTCTTGAGGGTAGAAAGAAGATAGATCAAAGGAATGGAATGGGTGGGGATCTTTCAGGCAAAACAATGATTATGTAGCTAATAAGGGAGCAGGCAATAGTGTCAGGAATGCAGGGTGCTTTGTGAGGGAGGGAGTGTGATAAGATGAGGCAAACCTTTGGGGTTACTCCTGTCCCTCCTTGCTCAACCTCTCGGTAGAGAGAGAGACTGACAGGATAGACGCACTCCTCAGGTCAAGCCCTGCCAGGCTTTACCACATCCTCACAGGTTCCCGACAGCTCCCACTGTTCTCCTCCTGAGAGTGTACTGGTCTGGGTGAGGGGCACAGGACTCCATGACTTCCACTTCTACCTTCTCCTACCTCTCTCTGATCTCTGGAAACCAATGTGGGATCCCACCCTTTTTGGAGTACAACCATTTCTGCACTGCTCTTGACACCTGGTAAGAAAGAAAGAGTCAAAAGGTAGAGTCAGGGCCACATCCTGTCTACAGAGTCACATCGAAACTCTGTTACCTCTCATGAACGCCTTCTCATCGGGTGAACGGACTGTGAGGATGCCCCAAGAGTTCTGGACTTGCTGTGACTTGCAGTGTTCACCAAGCGGTGAACTAGAATGTGGGGTGTGATCTGAAGCAGCAGACCCATCACGGGTGGATTTGGGGAAGTCTGCAGCAGAGGCCTCCAGAGCAGTGATGCTGCACAGCCTCTTGTCGTTATGTTGTTTTCGCCGGGCTGGCTTCACGGGCGGGTAACAGACGACCAGGGACTCATGGCTGGGTTGTACGCAGTATCTCTTTATTCATGCAGGACACAGCACAATCTAAGACGAGCTAAGCTAAACTCAAGGTACTCCAAAACTCACAGTGCTGTCGTTTGCCAAGTAGGGTGGAAACAGGATGTGACATAGAGAGGGTGGAGAGAAAAGTGACTGGCGAAAATCAGAGTGTGACAAAGGGGGCAGATTAGGCGAGAATCCTATCACTGAACCACAAATGCCCTGGAGGGAGGGTGGAGCTTGTTAACAGTGGTTATGTAAATAGAATGAAGTGGTTATGTAAATAGAATAGTGTTAAGCAGGGGTGTTGTTGCGGCGGTCTGGTGACTGGTGTCGGGCTGCACCGCGGAGAAGAGAGCGGACGTCCAGAGCAAAGGGGTACACAGATCTTTATTATAGGATGGGGGGGAGGTTTGGTTCAGACCACTTGGAGCCAGCCAGCAATGGCCGACCACGGGGGGAAAGCAGCGAGCGAGACCTCCGAGAGGGAGAGCCGAGAGCCCAGAGAGAGAGAGGGGAGGTGTGAGGGGGCTTTTTATTGGGCGACAACCAGGGGTGACGTGTAGGGCCAGGATTGGTTGAAAGGGGGCACTCTAGGATTTAGCGGGGCATAGAAAAACCTGGGGGCGGAGACTGCATCAGAATAAGTCCTCAGCAACACAGGGGGGATTTAAACCAAATGAAACAGAAGGGGTCTCATGCATACCAACACTTGTCAAATGTGTGTGGATCCTTATCCCCCAAGAGACCCTGTGCAGTGAGCTGAGTCACTTTTGAGAAGTAGGAAGACACCACATTCGTCACCCACATTGGTCAGGTTTTTGCCTTGTGCCCAGATGACTCTCTCTCTCTCTTTTCTGTTGCTTTTATATGGGCCACACCTGTGTTGCTTCTCCCATCCCAGTACTAACCAGGCCCGACCCTGCTTAGCTTCTGAGATCAGACGACAACAGGCGTGTTTAGGGTGATATGGCCGGAGACACCTGTGTTGTCTCCAATAAGCAGAACATCTACAGTCAGTAATGTGTTCTCTGCCACGACATTTCAATCAGGTGCCCTCCCATTATCATTTCAAATGACTCCCCCCCTCTCTCTTTATTTTTGCCTCCAGGGATATTGCTGGGGCTTGGTGCCTGCACTATGAGTCCACTGTTCCTGGAGGCCTTCCCCCCCCCCACTTTATTGGACAGGACAGAGAGAAATTGACAGGGGAGGGGAGATAAAGAGGGAAAAAAAGATAGACACCTGCAGACCTGTTTCATCACTTGTGAATCACCCACTCCCACCACTGCAGGTGGGAATCAGGAGCTCCAACCTGGGTCCTTGTGTGAGTCCTTGCCTTAGCATTACCTGCGCCTAATCTGGTGGACCACCACCCAGCTCCCAGGAAGGAATCTCGGTGTGAAATTCTGCCTCCCCTAAGGGTGTCCCTCTGAAAGGCCTACCCTCTTTTTCTCTGTCAGGGAGAAGACTGGACTTAAGTCTGCCAACCTCTGTTCTGACCTCATCTTCCGGGAGAGCCTGACTGACTGGGTTTGTCTTGGCACATCTACTTGGACTTGGCCTCTACAACTGCACTGTCAGTGGCTCCATTTCCCTCAGTCCCTGCCCTTTATACGGAGGCATACGTGGCAGTAGACTCCCCCTTACTGGACTCTCGTCTGTCCTCCTGGGGGTCTGATTATTTGTCTAACCTCTGAAGAACACAGAAGGGTAGAGGATTTCTTTCTTTCTTTTTTTTTTTATCTCTTTCTTATTTATTTTCAATATTTTTATTTATTTTGGATGGAGGCAGAGAGGAACTAAGAGAGAAGGGGGAGACAGAATGGGACAGACACCTGGAGTACTGCCTCACCTCACGTGAAACTTTCCCCCTGCAGGTGGGGACCAGGAACTTGAACCCAGGTCCTTGCACATGGTAGCATGTGTGTTCAACTAGGTGTGCATTCAATAGGGCCCCTACTTATTTATTTTAGATAGATAGATGATAGAACTCTCTCCTTCCTGTCTCCAGTCTCCTGCAAGTTCTCCTCAGGGGCTCCATCTGGAGTCTGCAGACTTACCAGGGCAGGAGGCCCCTTGGTGCAGAGCTGCCTTGCAGGAAGGGAAGACAGTGAACCAGGCTGCGATCACAGAACACTTGCCACACTCCTCACTTTGATAGATAATCACCTTCTTTTACTTGTCTCCCTCTCCTGATAAATCCTTATCTTCCTTTTTAAAAAATGTTTTAATTGTGATTAATAGTGGGTTAAAACATTATTTATTTATTTATTTGTTCCCTTTAGTTTAACTTGTTGTATATTGTTGTAGTTATTATTGTTGTTGTCATTGAAGTCGTTGTTGTTGAATAGGACAGAGAGAAATGGAGAGAGGAGGGGGAGAGAAAGATAGACACCTGCAGACCTGCTTCACCGCCTGTGAAGCGACTCCCCTGCAGGTGGGGAGCCGGGGACTCGAACCGGGATCCATAGGTCAGTCCTTGCACTTTGCGCCACATGGGCCTAACTTGCTGCGCTACCGCCCAACTCCCAATCCTTATCTTCTTATAACTAGCAGCCAAGCTTTTGTTTTAGAATTTTTTATCTTTATTTATTTATTGGATAGAGACAACCATAAATTGAAAGGAAGGGGGAGACAGCGAGGGGGAGAGACAGAGAGACACCTGCAGCCCTGCTTTACCACTTGTGAAGCTTTCCCCCTGCAGGTGGGGACCGGGGACTCGAACCCAAGTCCTTGCGCATTGGAACATGTGTGCTCCACCAGGTGTGCCTCCACCCGGCCCCCCAAGCTTTTATTTTATTGTTCCACTTATCCCCCCCACACACACACACTAGGTTAACTGTGGACATTAAGCACAGGTAACCAGTGGACTTGGGTAGATGAATAGCCTTTTGATCACACAGCACCGGATGAACAAAACACTTGCCCCCTGTCCACTCTCATAGCCCCAGGTCAGAGGAAGGCTTGCATTATTTATGTATTTAGTTATTTAGTTCCTTAGTTTACCAGAGCACTGCTCAGTTCTGGGGTATGGAGGTGCTGAGGATTGAACCAGGGACCTTGGGTGCCTCAGGCATGAAAGGCTTTTTGCACAACCATTGTGCTCCCCAGCCCCAGTGTTCCTTTTTCAAGTCTCAGAATGCAGGTTGGGCCTCTTTGCCCAACAGCTCCAGTGCTGGTGTGTCCAGAGGTCCCGAGGCACTCTGGCAGGTCTGGTCTGTTTCCACCCACAGGTAGCACTTTGCAGGGCCAGGCTGTGCGCACAGGTGCTGAGCCGACCACCTTGCTTGCCTTGCCTTGCTGTCTTCTGCTCACACTGTCAGCATCTCCATCGCTGTGGACTTGGGCATGCCCTCCGGAGGGAGGACTGAATTCTGGTTTCAAAAGAGAGTAGAATTGCAAAGGACTGGCACTGGAACTGAAGCAGCAAATGAGACCAGAGAACTAAATATTTGGGAAAGGAGCAACTGTCCCTCTAGCTGTCTCGGTGACACCAGCCCCCGGCCCCCAGCCCTTTTTCCTCTAGGGCAGGTCTCTGAATGACTCGGCTCAGAGCACGCAGGAAGGACGGAAACAGGCTACGAGCAGTTGGCTCTTTCAGTTACACAAGTGTTGCAGTACCTGCCGGCAGAAGCCTGTCGCCTTCTCTTTGTCTACATACAGCCTGGCTATTTCATAACCAGCTTCACCAAAACCCTACATGGGGGGGGAGGCTTTCACCCAGATAATGATAAAATGGAACCGTTTTTCCTGTCTTCTGTTGCTCCCTCCTGCAGCCAGCACATTGCACAATCCCCAGGGATAGAAACAACACCCCTGCTTTGCACAATGCCGCGGGATGCGTGTGGCATCCTCTTGAGCTCTGCGACACATCTGGGCCAGGTCCGTTAAACTCTTGGGTTTCCCACAGTGATATCAAAACCTCGCCTCCTGTCTAGTATGCTGTCTTCCTTCAGCACCAGCTGTCTCCGCAGCACAGGGCTGTCTGTAGCTCTGGCATGTGCCAAGGCCCCCTCGTGTTCAGTCTCTTTGCGGCCTAGGTCCAGGAAGTCTCAAGCCGCAGGCAGGCCTTCTGATGGCACTGGGCCAGTGAACTGGCTCTCCCTGAGGCAGGCCTGGCTAACTTTGAAAATGGGTGAAAGTCTTACTCTCTCTATGATTTAAAGGCACTTTTTTTTTGTGGGGGCATGTGTGTACTTAGACCCACATCAACATCCTATTTGTATTTATTTTTAATGTCATTGCTTTTTTCCCCCTTTGGCTTAGTTTTTAGCCAGGGCCTGGGTCTTTAATATTCACTTAAGACCTACAGGGTTTGAGGACGTGTTGTGGGGGCAGCAGCAGCTATGTTTCTCTCCTCTCCTCTCTAGGATCAACTAGGAATACCAAAGGAGACCACCTGGGACTGAAACAAGACAGGACTAGAACGACTTCAGGAACTCATCAAATCACTGCCACCAGGTTCCAGATGCCAGCAGGATGCCGACCAGACTTCCCTGGACAGACAACCCCACCAATATGTCCTGGAGTGTTGTTAAAATTCGGAAGGCTCTTGCCAGGCGGGTTGGCTTCACGGGCAGGTAACAGAGACACGGAGACAACGGCTGGGCAGGGAAGCTGTATTTCTTTATTCAGGAACAACGATTCATAAACTAAGACAAACTAATCACCAAACAGAACTCTGCTGTCTCTTTGCGGCGGCGCAAGCACTCTCTCTTACTCTGGAACTCTCGAACACCGGCACTCTGGTGGGGTCCCTAGGGGCAGGGCCAAGCGGGCCCGCGAAATTAAGAGGACTGATGCAATTCTCTTGGCAGGGAAGAACTACCCAATGTAAAGCATACAACACTGGAGCTCCGCTTCCCCAGAGCCCTGCCCCACTAGGGAAAGAGAGAGACAGGCTGGGAGTATGGATCCACCAGTCAACACCCATGTTCAGCGGGGAAGCAATGACAGCAGCCAGACCTTCCATCTTCTGCATCCCACAGTGACCCTGGGTCCATACTCCCAGAGGGATAAAGAATAGGAAAGCTGTCAGGGGAGCGGAGGGGATACAGAGGTCTGGTAGTGGGAACTGTGCTAAGCTGTACCCCTCTTATCCTATGGTTTTGTCAATGTTTCCTTTTTATAAATAAAAAATTAAAAAAAAAAGATCTACAGGGTTTGAGCCCTCGGCTCCCCACCTGCAGGGGAGTCGCTTCACAGGCGGTGAAGCAGGTCTGCAGGTGTCTATCTTTCTCTCCCCCTCTCTGTCTTCCCCTCCTCTCTCCATTTCTCTCTGTCCTATCCAACAACGATGGCATCAATAACAACAACAATAATAACCACCACAACAATAAAAACAAGGGCAACAAAAAGGAAATAAATAAATAAATAAATAAATAAATAGTATAAAAAAAAGATCTACAGGGACATGCTGAAAATTCATGCAAGTTCCCTGTGAGCCTCAGAGAGCTAAACCTGGGGCAGGAGTGGGGGTGCTGGCTTTGCCACCAACATGTTGAATGAACAGGATTAAGACTCAGAGATCTTTGTCTGGACAGAGACTCGTTTCTCTGCCACACATGCTGTGGCTTGACTCCCACCCTCATGGACAGAACTTCTCTCACTGACACAGACTGAAAGGAGCCTGCTGGGAACAGTCAGGACCCTCACCACACAGGAAAAGCGTATCTTGCTCCTGCCTGCATTGGACGCCTCTGACCAGAAATACCTGTGGATGGATCATAACTCTAAGCCCTGAGCCCAGCCCCTCAGCTGTGCCAGGGCGGCCCCTCAGCTCCCCCGGGCCGGGCTCTCTCAGTTCCCCAGCTGGTTCTCCTAAGCTCCCCCGGCTGCTTTAGCTGGGCTTCTCCACCTCTCCCCAGCCACTCCACCCAATGGCCCTTGCTCTACACACCTGACGCTACTTACCTCATCTGCTGCCTCTTATTTCTTACAACACCCATTTCCATTAAATTAGAGGTCACAGTTGTTCTAGCCACAATGAAAATTCAAGCAATTCCTTGACTCTTGTCATCATGATAAGGTACAAACAAACAAACACCACAGGATAAAACTCAAGTCGGAAATTGAAGAGTTGATCCCCACCTGATAGTCACAGCTCAAGCTGACTAACAGTGGAAGGTTTTAGACCTCAAATCTTAGGTGAGTTAACCCAGCAAGCCTCTTTTTCTTCACCTTCATCTTCGCCTTCGCCTTCGCCTTCTTCTCCTTCTCCTCCTTCTCCTTCTCCTTCTCCTTCTCCTCCTCCTCCTTCTCCTCCTTCTCCTCCTCCTCCTCCTCCTTCTCCTACTCCTTCTCCTTCTCCTTCTCCTGGAGCTTGGCCACTGCAAGTGGGGGTGGAGTTTGAACCCAGGTCTCTGTGCATGATAAACTGTGTACTAAACAGGATGTCCCCCTGCCCAGCTGCAGCTCAACAGGCCTCTGACACCCAGCACGGGCACATTACTTCCTGGAGTAGTTTTCCCAAAGCAGAGCAGGTCTCTCCACAGGGGCAAGATGGGTGGGGGTATAGGGAACGGACACCCCAGGGGCAGCCATGAGCCGATGACTGACAGCTGTGGGGTGTGAACAGCCCACCCTGGGGGCCTCCCTGCCCTCCAGCCAAGGAGAGAGAGTCACACTCTTTTCAGGAATTCCCTAACCTTGGAGGTTTAGTTCCAGTTTCTGACAGTGGGGGCAGCTTGAGAAATGAGCGCTTGTTGGCCTTTGCCTCTGTGTTTCACTTCTCCTCTCCCTACTCCCGTTTCCTGTGCTCCCCAGAGAAAGGCTTGCTGGGAAACTATCTTAGCAGAACTCGCTCTAAGGAGAGTGCGGTCTTCCCTGTGCACCTGCCTCCAGTGCCTGCAGCCTCTATCTGCAGCAGGGCCCTGCAAGCACTCAGCTGTCTTTTCAGCCATTTGAGAACAATGGGCCCTTTCTGCTGTGTGGTGAGAGACTTTTCTAGAAAAGGCACTTTCTCTTCTCTGCAGTAGCAGCATTTTCCTTAGTGGGCCACAAAGCTCTGAAGCCACTCGCTGGCTGAGGACAGCAAGCTTGGTGTGCAGGTAGAAGAGGCAGGAGCCAGGGTTAGGTCAGAGGCCACCAACCACATGGAGAAGCCCAAGCCACATGTGGCTTTTAATAAATACAAATGAGAAATTCTGAGTCACACCAGCCACACCTAAAGTTCCCATGACTGCCTGCGGTGACCATGTCAGGGAGTTCAGGTAGGCAGCTTGTCTCTCATCAGAGATCATTCTATTTTTCTTAATTTTGTATTATTAGTGATTGAATAACGACTAACAAGATGGTACGACAACAGGGGTACAATTCCACACGGTTCCTGCACCAGAATTCCATGTCCCATCCCTTCCATGGGAAACTTCCCTATTCTTTATCCCTCTGGGAGCTTGGACCCACATTCTTTATGGGGTGCAGGCGTCTTCTGTAATTGCTTCTCCACTGGACATGGGCGTTGACAGGTGGATCCATCCCTTCCCCCTGAAGAGATCTAAAAGGTCCACAGACACGTGAACAAATGCTCTCAGTCACTGATGGTCAGAGAAATGCAAATAAAGACAACAATGAGATACCACTTCACTCCTGTCACACATCAGAAAAGGTAGGAGCAACAAATGCTGGAGAGGGTGTGGGGTCAAAGGAACCCTCCTGCACTGCTGGTGGGAATGTCAGTGGGTCCAGCCTCTGTGGAGAGCAGTCTGGAGAACTCTCAGAAGACTAGAAGTGGACCTGCTGTATGATCCTGCAATTCCTCTCCTGGGGATAGATCCTAAGGAACCAAACACACTCATCCAAAAAGATCTGTGTGCACCTGTGTTCTTAGCAGCACAATGTGTAATAGCCAAAACCTGGAAGCCACCCAGGTGTCCAACAACAGATGAGAGGCTGAGTAATTTGTGGTCTAGTTACACAATGGAATACTACTTTGCTACTAAAAATGATGAATTCACCTTCTTCACCTCATCTTGGATGGAGCTTGAAGATTCCATGTTAAGTGAACTAAACCAGAAAGAGAAGGATGAACATGGGATGATCCCACTCAACAGACAGAAGTTGAGAAAGAAGAACAAGAAGTCTCCAAACAACCTTGATCCAGACTCCCAGTGGGGGAGAGGTGAAAGGAAGAAGGAGATAAGAGGACTCTGAACTCCAGCTCCATCAGCACCCAGAGAGAGGAGGGAAAAGAGAGGGACATTTGGAGGCAGTAATGGTATTATTAGTGGCTTGGAGGGGAAGAGAGGGTTGGATCAGGAAGAAAAAGGTACTATGGGAAGTCCACAAAGGGGTCTGTTTTGTTATTCATCCTGATAGAGATGATCGGTAGAAATGAAGAGAGGAATTTATTCAAAGTCTAGGCCTGTCACATCTGTTTGGGAATCTCAGGACTCCCCAAATAGGGCCCCAGCTGATGGGGTGGCCTGATAGTGACTAAAGAGTCATCCTTAAAGTATGTCAGTCTCTTGCCCTTATTCAGCTTTTGCAGTCCTTGCTTTGATGAAGTTAGCTTTGGGGTGAGAGAACTGTAATAGGAAGCAGGTGAGGAGGGTCTCTAAGTCTAAGTAGACACTATTGCATTATGAACTTTATACTGACTCATTGCAGACTATTGTGTACTTTTGCATTCAGGTATATATTTTGCCCATATTTCTGGATATATGTGAACATATGCTCTATCTCATGAGACCTGGCCTATATCTAGGTTTGGGGACTTTGTTAGAAAGTGAACCACATGGAATGGAATTAGAGAATCCTAATATAGGAAAGGTCTCACCCAAGTAATGAGGCTGATGGGTTGACATTCTATGTCTGATGTCTCTGGACACAGTCTGAAGTGAAGCATGCTGAGGTGGTACTCGTTGCGTTGATTAGGTTGGGATCAGTGGATGCAATATCATTTGGTATGAATTGAGAGAAGCATGCAGGAAAGTGAGCCCCACCCTAGAGGTTCCAGGACTGGCAAAGTATAGGCTCTATAGAGGAAGCAGGAGGTCCCTGCTGTCTTGGGGTTTAAGAAGGCAATAGATAGTTATTGCTATAATCACACTATTTGGCAATTGGGTTAAGTTTGAAATATCCCTTTGTTAGGATTTGCTGTATTATGCACAACATCACCATAATTTATGTCCTTCAACATTATTTGTATATAGTTGTGCCACCAGTTGCTTCTGTTCTCCCTGGTCTAAGCTTTTAAGAGAGTCAACATATCAAAGACTTAGCCTATGTATTAAAAAGACTCAGTCTGTGCTTTAAAAAGTTTGCGATATTCAATCAATTTTCCCCTCTCATATTAATTAAATAGTGATTTATATGACTAAAAATTAATAGGAGTGTACATAAACACCATTCTCACCACCATCCGCCCTCCACCCAATGAAACAGAACATCCATCCTCACCCTCAACCCCGGGTTTTTACTTTGGTGCCCTACTCCAAATTCAGTCAAATCCTGCTATTAGTTTCCCTTTCTGTTCTTCTTTCTCAGCTTCTGTTGATGAGTGGGATCATCCCATACTCATCTTTATCTTTCTGTGTTAGCTCACTTAACATAATTCCTTCTAGCTCCATCCAAGATGGGTCAGAGAAGGTGGGTTCATTGTTCTTAATAGCTGCATAGTATTCCATTGTGTATATATACCACAGCTTTCTTCAGCCACTCATATGTTGTTGGGCACCTGGGTTGCTTCCAGGTTTTTTTTTTTTTTATAAAAACAGAGAATGGTTGTTTAAAAGGAAACATGTCTGGGTACTTCTGAGAAGTTTCTGTGAACATGGTCTTTATTCTTTAGACTGAAAATACCAAATTGTTCTCTTCTGGGTTATTCTTGCAGAATTTTAACATTAGGTATAAGTGCCGGGCTAGCTTCATGGGCAGGTGACAGATGATCAGGGACTCATGGCAGAGCTTGGAACACAGTTCAATTTTTATTGATGAGCGGGGATGCAGTGCAGTCAATCTAATCTAATCATTAGAAAATCCTGTCCTTTATATCTCCTGAGGCGGAAGTGTAAGGTCGGAAGAGGATGTATGTAGGATAGGGGGTGGGGAGAAGGAAAAAGACTCGAACCAGTGGGGATTAAATGGTGGAAAACAGGATGTGACTAGGAGAGGAGGTGGAGTGGAAAAAGAGCATGAACCAATGGGGATTAAACCAGTGTGGGTCTCAAACAAAACAATGATTATGTAAATAGACCACAGCGTTAAGCAGTGCAAGTGAACCTAACATGATGATCAAAACAGAAGGGGTCTTAGAAGCAGAATTAGAATCAGACCAACATTTCCCCATTTCTTTTTAACTAATGGCCATAGTATCAGGAGTGTGGGGTGAAGAGAAACCTATATTGTGCAGGCGTTTTCAAAATAACTGTCACAGACAGGGAGAAACAAGGAGGAGAGCAGCAAGAACCAGCTTGATGTCAAGGGAAGGCTTTCTGGGTGAAGGAACATTTCTTGCCTCAAATTGCATTTCTTGCCTCTGGGGGCATTTTCTGCTTCTGTGGCATTTCCGGCCTCTGGGAGGAGGGCCTGCAGGCAAAGGGAGGATTTCCTGCCTCTGGGGACAGGGCCTATCAGGTGAAGGGGAGGGGCATTTCCTGACCCTGGGAGCAGGGCCTGCAGGCAGGGGGACATAGCCTTAGGGTCCCAAGACACCTGGCGGAAATGTCCATGGACAGCTACAGTCAGTCCTCGAGAAGTCCAGGAGTATAAAGTGAGTGTCCAAAGGTGTACCAGCAAGTCCGATAGAAGCGTCAGACCAAAGCAGATAACCACAGAAGAAATGCTAGGGGATGAAATGCTGCACATCTGTATTGATGGGGAAGGTCAACCACTGTAATTCTGCTTTTCTGTAGAGAGTGAAATTTGGAGTCTGTGAATCAGTTTCTTCAGGTTATGCCAGGTGACATCATTGGTTTTGGGGGGGGCGATGTCAGAGGACGGGGTCCAAATGGATTTCCAGGGATTCCATATGAGCAGATGCTTTTTCATGTGAAGACTTGACAGCTGTAATTCACTTACTTGTGAAACAAAATGTAGCAGATTATAAGTTTACTATAATTGATAACTCGATTATAATGGGTTTAAGTGCCTTTATAATTTTGGAAGTCCTTTCTAGTATGATTTTAAGGTTGTTTAAACAGTTTAAACTTAATAAAATGTGGAAAGGTAAACAGAAGAACCATGGTTAGAAGCCCCAAGCATGAGAATCATTAGCATACCATTGCACTTTCTACCCCACCCATACTCATACAGTTTTCAGGATTAAATGTTTCACATTTATACCAAGACATTAAAAAAATCAAAAGAGAAAAAAACAATTTTTTGGACTGTTTCTGGATGTCTCTAGAAATTATGGCTGTGTCCAGCATTTTTTTTAAGGTCAATGTCATACAAAAATTCAGTCATTCAAATTACTCTCTTATGAAACACAACTGAAAACAGACAGCAAACTTAAGATATTCAGAGAGAACAATGAGGGGGGAAGTGAGAGAAAAGTGGTAGGTAATTTTTGTTTTTTTTCACCTTGAACCAGATTATTTAGATACCACTATGTTGCATCATAAGTCCCCGGAGGGCATCCTAGTCCAAAAAGTTCCTCAAAATTCCATTTAGGGTGCTTCTGACTGTTCCTGTGGGATTGCAGGCATCCATCCCCAAAAACATCTTCCCATAAAAGAAAGAATTGAATCAGGAGGGTAGAACTAGCCATGTGTCTCCATTCTTGGGGACTACCAACCAGGGTACTGGAGAATGCTCTTCAAGTTAGAGTAGTCCTTCTCCACAGGAAACATGGGAGAGGGAGTCCAAAATGTCCCAGGGGAAATCTCCATGCATCTCCCAAGATCTACAATCACATTCATAAAGAACCAAAGTATGGCCCAGAGCAAACTGTTCCAGAGACAGAGAAATTGTCTCATGAAGGAAGAGTAGAGGCTTTGGGAAACCTCTTCATAAGTAGAAAGGCAGCCCATGGCAGATGGGTAGCCAAGCAACGTTTACTTATCTGGAGCATCTTTGTAGGTCTGCTGCTTATGTGTGAAGCCGAGGTGTAGGTCCCTGTCCGGGTGCCAATATGCTTGGCTAGCTTCACTGGCGGGAGACTCATGGCTGAGCTGGGAACACAGTTCAATCTTTATTGATGAGCAGGGATGCAGTGCAATCAATCTAATCATTAGAAAATCCTGTCCTTTATATCTCATGAGGTGGAAGTGTCAGGTCGGAAGAGAATGTACGTAGAACAGGGGGTGGGGAGAAGGAAAAAGTGCTCTAACCAGTGGGGATTAAATGGTGGAAAACAAGATGTCACTAGGAGAGGGGGCGGAGTGGAAAAAGAGGACAAACCAGTGGGGATTAAACTAGTGTGGGTCTCAAACAAAACAATGATTATGTAAATAGACCACAGTGTTAAGCAATGCAAGGGAACCTAACGTGATGATCAAAACAGAAGGGGTCTTAGAAACAGAATTAGAAGCAGACCAACAATAAGAATCAATTCACTGGCCCAGAGCCAGGAGATAGTTCACTCAGGAGACTGCATACTGTCCTACGATTGGAAAGCTGGATTTGGAAAGACCCTGGCCATCACAGGATTACATCTGCACAGGGGAAGTCTCGTGAGTAGTAGAGTAATGCTGTCTTCTTCTTCTTCTTCTTCTTCTTCTTCTTCTTCTTCTTCTTCTTCTTCTTCTTCTTCTTCTTCTTCTCCTTCTCCTTCTCCTTCTCCTTCTCCTTCTCCTTCTCCTTCTCCTTCTCCTTCTCCTCCTTCTCCTCCTCCTCCTCTTCCTTCTCCTCCTCCCCCTCCTCCTTATTCTCTCCCTCACCTCTCTCTCTATCTCTCTCTCTCCTCCTCTCTCTCCCTCTCTCACCCTCCATGTAAAAATTAATAATTCACTGAATAGTGGACGTGTGCACCTGCAAAGCTCTAGCAAAAACTCTGGTGGCATAAAAGGAATATTCAGCATCCAAGAGATGGTTCAGTAGGTGAAGTGCATGCTGTACCATGTGTGAGGCCCTGATTTGACCTCCAGCACCTCATTAACATAACCGCACTAAGGGGGTTCTGTGGATGTAAGACTGTGGTGTGTGTGTGTGTGTGTTGGCATTAAACCAGCTCCCCCTGCTCCATGCTGCATTGCTGATAGTATGGTCTATCTACATAATAATTGTTTTGCCTGATCTATCTTCTTTCTACCTTGAGACCCACCCTGCCTGCAGGGTATATTAATCCCACCAGTTAAAACCATCACATCAGTTGCTAAGGACTCTTCCACCTTCCCAGCATGCCTATGCCTCTCTTTTCTCCATCCCCTTTCCCAGTCATCTCCTTTCCTGACTTGTCACTTCCGGTTTTTACCCTATAAAGCACACTTCTCTTCCTGGTTTCGCTCTCTCTTGTTCCTCTTCTCTCTTTTCTCTCCTGTGTCCTGACCTGGAGAAGGGCTGGTGTGCAGAGTGGGAAGCAGCCATAGAGGTTCAGCGCCATGTGGCTTAATGCGTTGTGCTCACACCTGACTCTGGGGCTCCCGCATCAATAAAGAGTTGTATTACCATGCTGTCATGAGTTCCTGGATCCTCTCTCCCATCCGCAATGCTAGCCCAGCATGTGTGTGTGTGACTACAGAAAAGTGATCCATGTTCATAGCCATTTTTTTTTACAATAGCCAAAATATGGAAGCAACCTATATGCTCATTAATGGATGACCAGATAAGAATTTATGGAACATATATACTCAGTGGAGTACTAATCAGCAGTGAAAAAAGATGATACTGTGTCTTTGGGGGCAAAATGGATAGAACTGGATGTAGTGAAGTAAATAAGGAGGTGAAAACAATTAGCAAATGGTTTTACTCAAAATAACACTTAAGGAATTGAGAAAGAGGGAGTTGGGCAGTAGCACAGTAGGTTAAGCGAAAGTGGTGCTAAGTGCAAGGACCGGCTTAAGGATCCTGGTTCAAGCCCCTGGCTCCCCACCTGCAGGGGAGTCGCTTCACAGGCGGTGAAGCAGGTCTGCAGGTCTCTATCTTTCTCTCCCCCTCTCTGTCTTCCCCTCCTCTCCATTTCTCTCTGTCCTATCCAACAACAATGACATCAATAACAAGAATAATAATAACAATAACAACAATAAAAAACAAGGGCAACAAAAGAGAAAATAAATAAATTTTAAAAAGAGAGAATTGAGAGATACAAGAATGGGGATGGGAAGTGGAGCACCAGGTTGATTGCATATGTTACCATGCACAAGGAGCAGAGTTCAAGCCCCTGTTCTTACCTGTGTGTGTGTGTGTGGGGGGACTTTTATTCTTCTCTGCTTCTCTACTCCACCTCAATTTTTCTGTGTCCTATAAAAATTACAGGAAACAAACAAGCAAACAGAAAGGCTTCTGGAAGCAGTGAATTATTCCTGCAGATGCCAAGCCCCATCAATGGCCCAGGTGGCAATAAAATTATTTAAAATTAAAAAACCATAAAGTTGAAAATGTAGTTGACCCCTCTCTAAGGCCTTGGGAAAACCATGGTGGTCTTCACTGAAGGGAGCCCAGAACTTGAGTGGTGAGTGGTGTGAAACTCTACCCTTATGATCTTAGACTCTTGTGACTGAGTACTAAATCTTGAATTAAAAAAATTCAATAAAGAATTGGGCTGGGAAGGTAGAGAGGGGCATTGCACATACACACACCCCTGGACTGACTCCTGACAATGCACACTACAAAAAATAATATTTAGAACATGTGTGACTGTCAACACCTTCTTCCCTCCCTTCCTTCCTATCCTCCCTCCCTTCCCTCCTCCCTCTCTCCCTTCTTTCCTTCTTTCTTCCTTCCTTCCTTCCTTCCTTCCTTCCTTCCTTCCTTCCTAGATTCAGAAAGGCAGAGAGACAGAGTGAAAGAACCACAGCACTGAAGCTTCTTGCAGTGCGGTGGGTGTAGGTCTTAAACCTGCGCACTGAAAATCAACACATTATCCTGGCGAGCTATTTCACCATCTCCTAATCTCTCTTTTTATTTTGTTTTTATTATCTTTATTTATTTGATAGAGATAGAAATAAAAAGAGAAGGGGGAGACAGAGAGAGGGAGAGAGACACCTGCAGCACTGCATCACCACTGCAAAATCTTTGCCCCCTGCAGGTGGGCACCAGGAGTTCTAACCCAGGTCCTTGCACACTGTAACATGTGCACTCAACCAGATGCACCACCACTCTGCGCCCCCAGCTCCTAGTGTTTCTTGAAAATATAAACACGTAAACTAAGAAGACAAAATGCCTTTCATCAAAAAGAAAAAAAGAGGCACATTAATGAATAAAGTAATTGGTTTATTGTATCTTGCATAATCTGTTTTATTTATGTCAATAGCAGGATGCAGTGAAAGTCAAAAACATAAAAATATCTGCCTGCTTGTAGCGGCAGTTAGGGTCTGTCTAAGACTCTAGGCGCACTAGAATCCAATGACTCCTGAGAGAAAGAAGCAAAGCACTGCTTTTGCCATGGTACAGAAAAGAGCTCTGCCCAGCCCAGCTCTGCGGGGGAGTCTGAGATGCATACAGTGCGGACATGGCATCTAGACTTCATCATTCCTAAGCTGGACATTCCGAGGGCTTGTGTGGAGGCCAGTGTAGATCTGAGTCACCTGCCCAAGAATCTGCTTGGAAGCTGTCTGCTGACTCCAGCCTAAAACACGCCAGAGAGTTCTTGCTCTCCTGTCGACCTCGAGACAGAGCTGACCCTCTCCAGTTTCTCAATGGGGATGAAAGGGATGTATTTGCCTAGGTAGGCGGCCACGTGCGTGTGGAGGAAGTGGCGCAGGTACTTCTGGAAGCGCTCGCCCACGAAGGCGTAGATGACTGGGTTGACGCAGCAGTGCATGTAGGCGATCACCTGCGTCACCAGCATGGCCAGGTCCAGCTGTTTGTTCCGCTCGCAGTCGCCTTCGAAGAAGACCACTTGGTAGGCAGAGAACAGGAGGACCAGGTTGTAAGGGGTCCAGAAAATAAAGAAGACCACCATGATGACAAAGATGAGCCGGATGGCCTTGTACTTTTTGTGGTTGGGGCACCTCAGCAGGGTCTTGATGATGCCAGTGTAGCAGACCACCATGAGCAGCAGAGGCAGCACAAGGCCGAGGATGTTCATTCTCAGAGCATGTATGCGCTTCCAGGTGTCTTCTTCATCCAGTGGGTAGTGGGGGCTGCAGGTGGACTCCCCAGACTCCTCCTGGACCTTGTTGAATATAAAATCAGGGAGAGCCACTAGCACGGCCAGGAGCCAGGTGAACGCGCTGCTGATGATGCCGAAAGTGACGGTCCGGGTCCGCAGGGCGAACACGGCGTGGACGATGGCCAGGTACCTGTCCACGGTCAGCAGGATGATGAAGAAGATCTCACTGTACAAGCCCATGTAGTAAAGGCCTGAGACGAACTTGCACATACAGTGGCCAAATACCCACTCCTTCCACCTGACATAGTGAATCCAGAATGGTAGTGTGATGAGGAAGAGCAAGTCAGAAATGGCCAAGTTGAGCAGGTAGATGTTGGTCATGATGCCGAGCCTCCTGTATTTTGTAAGGATCACCACCACAACCACATTGCCCAGAAGACCAAGTCCGAAGACCAGGGAGTAAAGGGGAGGTAGGAACTGGGCCCCCAGCTCCTTGATGTTGACTTTCTCACATGGCTCTGCTGAACTATAGTCATAGGGTGTGGACTGGAGGGCCTCAACTGTGCTCTCCATCTCATTCAACGGCTCCCTGGAAGAGCAGGGGAGGAAATGGCCTTACGGTTAATATTGAAACAATTGTCAATTTCCACAACTATGAACCCTTTGAGTACCTTACTTAGACACAAGTCAATCCAGGCAAGAGTGGTCAGTAATTTGAAAAGTTTTGTGAGAGGGAACTCATAACATACTATATAGAATGGTT
This sequence comes from Erinaceus europaeus, assembly GCF_950295315.1. Taxonomy (NCBI): domain Eukaryota; kingdom Metazoa; phylum Chordata; class Mammalia; order Eulipotyphla; family Erinaceidae; genus Erinaceus; species Erinaceus europaeus. Next base: position 100,188,509 of record NC_080173.1, read on the forward strand.
AAACCAACAAGAAGAAATATTGGAGAAATGAACCAGGACAAGAGTCCAGCTAAAAGCCCCCCAAAGGTTGAAGCACAAAATAATGAGGTTAACATCCAAACACTAGTTAAGGAAATAAACACAAGAGTGAGTAAAGAGTTTGAAAGAATTGTCATCAGAAATGCAGAAACAACAAATGAGACCCTGGAAGAAAACACTATCTCAAGGTTATTAGAGAGCTGAGAGCTGAAAGCTGAAATAACTGAGCTAAGAACACAACTAGCCGAACAAGCTAAAACAGTATCAGGACAGGGTAACAAAATAGATGAACTCCAGAAAACAGTAAAGGGGAGAGAGAATAGAATAAATGAGGCTGAAGACAGAATTAGCAAGATCGAGGATGAATCAGAGACAACTAAAAAAGAAGTAAGAGATCTTAAAAAGAGATTAAGAGAAACTGAAAACAACAACAGAGACCTATGGGATGACTTCAAAAGAAATAATATACACATGGTTGGCTTACCAGAGGAAGGAAGAAAGAGAGGGAGAGGAAGAAAGCATTCTTCAGGACATAATAGATGAGAACTTCTCTAATCTAGACAACATAAAAGATATAAAGGTTCAAGAAGCCCAGAGGTTCTCAAACAGAATTAACCCAGACTTAAAGACAACAAGACACATCATATTTAGAATGGAAGGGAATGAGGATAAAGAAAGGATCCTGAAGGCAGCAAGAGAAAAATCAAAGAGTCACCTACAGGAAAACCCATAAGATTAGCAGCAGACTTCTCCACACAAACACAACAGGCCAGAAGAGAATGGCAAGATATCTATCAAGTGCTCAATGAGAAAGGCTTTCAACCAAGAATACTGTATCCTGCTAGACTGTCGTTCAGACTAGATGGAGGCATCAAAACCTACCCAGACAAGCAACAGTTGAAAGAATCAACTATCACCAAGCCTACCCTGAAAGAAGTTCTAAAAGGTCTCCTATAAACAGTCAGACCACCATAAATAGGACATATATCAGAACACTCTAAAAATCTATAAGAATGGCATTAAAATATCTTCAATCTTTGATATCAATAAATGTCGATGGCCTGAATTCACCTATTAAAAGGCAAAGAGTAGGAAGATAGATCAGACAACACAACCCAACAGAGGACATATAAGGGGCAGAGAGCCATGGAAAGCAAAAAGTTGAAGTTTTCAGAATCAGCATGCTCCACGTTGGGAAGAGAAATAGAAATGTTATGGACAGTGGTGGAGAGTGAGGGGGTTGAGTTCTTCACACATATAAAGAAAAAAAGACAAATCAAGAGGAAATTAGGTAGGCTCTGGTAATACAGTAACGTTTTTACCACTGTCTCAAGGCACTTTGCATTTTATGGTTTACATTTTATACGACTTTCACTTGAACTTATTTTTTTTATCTATGATTTAATTGTGCTTCTGAGACCATAAGATTACAGGGTATACTTCTCTGGCCCCACCACCAAAATCCTGTGTCCCCACCCTCCCAGCGATGGCCACCATGATTCCCAGAGTCTTAGGGATGCTTTGTTTACTTCTACTATCTTTACTTACTGATTTTTTTCAAGTTGATGTGTTTCAACTCTCTAGACTTCACATATGGATGAAACTATCCAGCAGTTGTCTTTCACTTCTTTACTTATTTCACTAAGTTATCAGCCTAGACTTTAAAAATCCTCATCTTAACCTATTTAAAAACCAAAAAACTTAAGATGATAGTAGCTATTTTAATTACTATTACATAGCTAGGCTTCCCCATGTCCCCTTACAATGTGCTACTCATCCCACCTAATGGGGAAGTTGAATCTTGAAGAAATTTAGTAATTTGTCCCAAAATTCTGTATCAAGTATTGCAGTTCAGGCTGGATTTTCAGTTGTTTTGCTCAGTTCTCTCATTAGTAGATTCAAGGGCAGGAATTTAATTTATTTAAATTAATGAAACTTGTACTAGTTCACCATGATTGGATTTAAAGGTTTAACTTTGTAAATGATCCATAACTATTATAATAACTATAATTACCAATAGCATTAACCTTGCTGACATACATTTTTCTGCTCTGGATACTGCTGAGAGAAGCCTATTGTGCCAAAAGCAATCCCCTTTAACTTTTTCCTTCAGAAAGGGATAAGCATAATGATTGATCAATAGGATTTCATTAGAACTGATATGTTTTTCAGCTCAGAAACCCTAGGACCAGTATGTTCTTGTCTTAATATTATGGTCTTTTTTGGAGAAGAAAACAAGAGAGGAGGAAGGGAACCTGTCATGGATGCAGCTTCCTCCAGTGGAGCTCTGTTCCCTTTCTCTTTTTCATAGGAAAACTTAGGTATGAAGACACAAATATATAAATCAGTGTATGCCACAAAACTCTCTGCTAATACTGATTGCTTTGCTTCTTCTCTTCCAATTTAGATCCCTTTTATTTCTCTTTCATGCCTTATTGCTATGACCAGAACTTCCAAAACTATGTTAAATATTAATGATGGTAATGGACAGCCCTGCCTTGTACCTGATCTAAGATGGAAAACTCAGTTTCTCATCATTGAGTGTGATGTTGACTGTGGGTTTATTGTATAGAACCTTGACCAAATTGTCCTATTCAACAACAGCGACAATAACAACAACAGGGATAAACAAACTGTGTCTGTCTTTTGGATCCTTGCATGCAGGTGTCTTTCTCTCCACTTCTCTGTCTTCCCCTCCTCTCTGGATTTCTCTCTGTCCTACCCAAAAACAAAAAGAACAAAAACATGGGTAATATGGCCTCCAGGAGCAGTGGATTCACCGTGTAGCCATGGATCCCCAGCGATAACCCTGGGGAAAAAAATATATATATATATATATATATATACACACACACAACTTTAAGTTCAAAAGAGGGAGGGACTAGAGAACATTTACACAGCTGAGAGAGCTATTGACTGCAATTAAGAAGGTGAAAATGGATACCTGGAAAATTCCAAAGACACAGTTGAAAGTTCTTAGAACTCATTGGACAATATAGTCAGATGGCAGGATACAAAATTATACGAAAATTCACTGACTTTATCTATGCAAATAGTAAACTAGAGAAGGTAGGAAGCAAGAAAGCAATCTCATTGGCAATAGCATCAACATGAATTAGTATCCAGGAATGCATTGAACAAAGAGGTGAAAGGCTTGTACATTAAAAAGCATGAATCACTATGAAAGGAAATAACAGGAGACACAAAGACATGAAGACGCAGCCCATGCTTATGGGTTGGAGATTTCTTTGTTTATTTGACCAGAGTATCACTCAGTTCTGGCTTAAGATGTTGCTGCTGCTGGGGATTGAGCCTGGGACCCCTGAGTCAGAGGCACGAAAGTCTTTTTGTATAATCATTCTATTATCCTCCAGACCTGGATTGGAAGAATTAACAGCATTACAAGGACCATCTTCACCTCAGCGTCATGTGGATTCTCTCTAATCCTTCTCAAAATTACAACAGACTTCTTTAAATGAATAGAACAAGTGCTACAGATGTATCTGGAAGCACAAAAGAAATTCTGAGAAAAACAAGAATGGAGGAATCATGTTACCTTACCTACAACTATGCTACAGGTCAATAGCAACCCAAACTGTGCATTCCTAGAACAAAAGTAGGTATTCAGATCAATGAAATAAAAGCGAATTCTAGAAATAAGCCCTCACATGTGGAAAGTTAATTTGCAACAAAGAAGTTCATAACAAAAGTCTTTTCAGTAATTAGCGTTGGGAAAACATGTAGAAAATGAAGCAAGACCACCACATATCACCACAGACAAACACTAACTCAAAATGGATAAAGACTTAGACATTACATCATAATCCATAAAACACAGGGAGGAAAACAAGTTATTAGCACTGGAAATTTCATTGAAGATATAAACCCAACTACAAGCAAGACAAAAGCAAAACTCATCAGGGTGATCTCACACTGAAAAGTTTCTGCACAGCAAAAGGAACCATCACCAAAACAGAAAAATATCCTATTGAGTGAGATGAAATATTTGTGCCATATATCAGGCAGAGGGCTAATAACCAAAATGTATAAAGAACTCACAAAACTCAGCAACAACAATAAAACAATGCAACCAAAATGTATAAAGAACTCACAAAACTCAGCAACAACAATAAAAAAATGCAATCCCATTCAAAGAGAGAGCAAATGTGAGCAATTACCAAAGCAGACAAGCACATGGCCAGCGGGCACATGAAAATATTCTCAGAGCCACTAATTATCGGAGAAAATCAAATCCAGACAGTAATGAGGAGTCCCCTCCCTGTAATAGTGGCCTACGTACAAAAGGAGAGAAGCAGCGTGTCTGCACTTTTTTTTTATATATTTATTTTTCTCTTTTTGTTGCGCTTGTTTTTTATTATTGTAGTTATTGTTGTTATTGATGATGTCGTCGTTGTTGGATAGGACAGAGAGACATGGAGAGAGGAGGGGAAGACAGAGAGGGGGAGAGAAAGACAGACACCTGCAGACCTGCTTCACCGCCTGGGAAGCGACTCCCCTGCAGGTGGGGAGCGAGGGGCTCAAACTGGAATCTTTAGGCCAGTCCTTGTGCTTTGCGCCACCTGTGCTTAACCTGCTGCACTACCGCCTGACTCCCACATCTGTACTTTTGATTGGAATGTGTGTTGATACATTTCCTGAGGAAAATAGTTCAGAGACTCCTGAAAACATTAAAATGTTCCACGTCCCTCTCCTAAGCCGCTATCTAGAGAGCATACATGTAAAGCCAAGCAAAACAAATAACAACAACAAAAACCATTAGTCAAAGAAATCTATAATGTGCATATACAATATATATCCAAATTCCACTTTCATCGCTTCTTACAAGCCAGTATCAACAAACACAAAACCATTGTGTTCTGTTTTTAAAGGGTGGTCCAATTATCAGTAGCTGAGAATTGAAGAAATAATGAAGAAGGTAACAGACACAGTCATGGACACATTCGTTGAGGAATATTAGAGGCCAGGCTTGGCTGAGTGGTGAAGGCTAATGTATAAGGCCCAGGAGAGTATCCCCTAGGTAGAGTGGCTGCGTTGTCTTTGCATGAGCCAGGTTCAAACCCCGTCACCACATGACAGGTGCTGGCGCATCAAAGGGATGCCATGATGCGTCTCTGTCTGAATGGAAAGAACTGGCCCAGAGCACTGAGATCGCATGCGTGCAAGACATCGGTCCCACTGAGAAGGAAGCAACAACAACAAACAAAGGTGAGCGAGTCATGGTTTAGATGGGAGAAAATAAGAAGACAGCGGACAAGATGCTCCCGCACTCTAACCTCGGGATGCGTAAGACTTTCTTGGGTCTCCCTGGCCGCCTTCCTGGAATCAGGTGTGCTGCTGGAAGGTGTTACTCCCACCTACCTCAGCCCCTCACTTAATTTATCTTTCCCCAGAAATCTGACATCCTACCTGGTCATCTAAAGCAGCAGCTTCTGTGGCATTGAGTAACTGCCTTCTGCCCAGACGAGGACACAAAGAAGACAAGTCGTACCTGCTAGTCTACTAGGTCCTGGATGTGTCCCATAGGGCTTGTCCCTCCTGAAACAGATCCCCTCTGATCAGAGGTCCTAAGCAGGTAGGAAGCCCACACACAGCTTCCTCTTTTAAACAAACAGGCTAGGCTCTCATGTTTTGCAAGTTTTCAGAAAGATATTGAGCTCAGTACAGTTCTTCTTTTCTCTTGAGATCACCCAAGTGAACATCCAGTGGAGAAATTTTTTAGATGAACTTTGCAGATATAGAGCTGCTAGTTTACATGCTTTGCACTGAACTGACATTGCTTTCTTCTGAGTAGAAGTGTGTGTGTGGGGGTGGTGGTGGTTAATGAGCACTGAATAAGCATTTGCTTTGATTAAGGAAGAGTTGAGCTCAAAAACAAAATTAGAATCTCCCCATGAAAGGGGAATGGCCACTAGGGTATGACCGAGTATTCCTTCTTTGTGTTTCATTTGTTATTAGTCATTTAATATTGATTTACAAGATTGTAAGGGTATAGTTGTGGTAGGGGGACAATTCCACACAGTTCCCACCACCAGAGTTCCCTGTCCATCTCCTCCATTGGAAGCTTCCGTATTGTTTATCCCTCTGGAGGATGGACCCAAATTCTTTATGGGGAGGGGAGGTTCCAGGACACACTGGTAAGGTCGTCTGCCCAGGGAAGTCAGGATGGAATCATGGTAGCATCTGCAACTTGGTGGCTAAAATGCAGGAAGATGGAAAACAGGGACCATAAAATAGGAACAGAGCAGGTGTAAGTAGTGGTCTTAGGGGGGAAGGGAGCTAGGAAGACTATTTTAGGAGTTTTCCTAGGAGCTTTTCTTAGTAATCTTTGCTTAGTAATCTTTTCTTAGTAATCTTTGCTTGAGGTTAATACTTAAGTTGGGGATGGACTAGAAATATTGTCTGGGAAGATGGTGTCAGAGTTGAAAGTGGAACTAGGAAGCAGGACTAGGCTAGGGAGTAGCTCACCAACTTGAAGAAGATACATAAATACAATTACCTTTTACTACATCGATGTGACCCAGGACCCATATCTGTTCATATTCAACACAAGGGCCTGCGTAACCTCCAGGTCCCTGTCAGTCTGAGCTCGCAGTCCATGGTCACAGCTGGGAGCATTCTAGGAACCCATGTCAGGACCCGTCTTCCTCAAATGGCAGGGTAGGATGTCCCAGCCTCCCTTCAGAGAGTGGGGCCATCCCTACCACTGCTAGTTCATAGTGAGGGAAATTCCTGAAGAGGCCCACAAAAGGGCTTATGATGACAACCCCAATGAGTATGACCAGCGACTAACCTAATCTTTTTTTTTTTTTTTTCTCTCCAGGGTTATTGTTGGGCTCGGTGCCTGCACCATGAATCCACCGCTCCTGGAGGCCATTTTTCCCCCTTTTTGTTGCCCTTGTTGTTGTAGCCTCATTGTGATTATTATTATTGCCATTGTTGATGTTGTTCGTTGTTGGATAGGACAGAGAGAAATGGAGAGAGGAGGGGAAGACAGAGAGGGGGAGAGAAAGACAGACACCTGCAGACCTGCTTCACCGCCTGGGAAGCGACTCCCCTGCAGGTGGGGAGCCAGGGGCTCGAACCGGGATCCTTACGCCGGTCCCTGTGCTTTGCGCCACGTGCACTTAACCCACTGCGCCACCACCCAACCCCCTAACCTAATCTTTCTATCACACTCCACAGGAGACTCCGATGAGACAGGTTCTGGCCCAGTTTTAGACCACACTGAAAGCCCCAGTCTGAATTTTAGTTGTGCTACCCACAGTTACCTGCCCCTGAGTCATTTAGTTCTCTGGTCCTCAACTTTTTCATCTTGCTCTAGAGATAGTAATCACATCGTGGGGTTGCCAGGGAACCACCCAAGATAAAGCTGTAAAGAAATCTGAAGATTATACAAGGCTGAACATAAGATGTCTGCAGAATACCCCTGTGACCTGAGCTTCTTGGAGCTGAGCTGTGTGCCCGCTCCAAGTACAGGTGTGTGCAGGGAACAGGGCACAGGCTGGGCACACAGCAGGTATGTTCAGGGCACAGGCTGGGCACACAGCAGGTGTGTGCAGGGCATAGGCTGGGCACTTAGCAGGTGTGTGCAAGGCATAGGCTGGGCACACAGCAGGTGTGTGCAGGGCAAAGGCTGGGCACTTAGCAGGTGTGTGCAGGGCATAGGCTGGGCACACAGCAGGTGTGTGCAGGGCAAAGGCTGGGCACTTAGCAGGTGTGTGCAGGGCATAGGCTGGGCACACAGCAGGTGTGTGCAGGGCAAAGGCTGGGCACTTAGCAGGTGTGTGTAGGGCACAGGCTGGGCACTTAGCAGGTGTGTGCAGGGCATAGGCTGGGCACACAGCAGGTGTGTGCAGGGCACAGGCTGGGCACTTAGCTGGTGTGTGCAGGACACAGGGCACAGGCTGGGCACACAGCAGGTGTGTGCAGGGCACAGGCTGGGCACTTAGCTGGTGTGTGCAGGACACAGGGCACAGGCTGGGCACTCAGCAGGTATCCAATCACCACCTGAGGGTAAGCTCTCTCCATACGTGATGTGAACTTTGATAAACTGGTGCAGTGAGCCAGGCGATGAGATTCTGTGTCTGGCAGCAGCTGTCGTGTGTGTGTGTGTGTGTGTGTGTGTGTGTGTGTGTGTGTGTGTTTCTATAAGTTTCACGTGATGGGAAGAGAAACAAAGAAAGGAAAAAAGGAAGGAAGGAGAAAGAAAAAAAGACAAAGACTGCTGGAAGGGGGTGAGAACATCCTGAGATCACCAGTTCATGGAACTTTGACAACCAGCATTCAGCTTTCGCCACAGGACTGGGGAGTGCCCAGCAGAACCTTGTCTGGGAAGAGTAGAGGAACTGGAACCTCTAGTCAGCAAAGGGGAAGTGTGCAGTGGTTTTACGTTATTGTAGAGGTGGCTTTTCTCATGGCTCTCAGAGGCAGCCCAGGATGGAAAGGTTATAAGGAGGCAAATTTTTACACAAGAAGAACAGTCTCAGAAGTTTCTCCCAGGGGTAGGGGGGAACAGGGGGCTGCAGTGTGGGCCATCCTGAGAGTCCGGCCTTGTGGGTGCAGCTGTCCAGGCTGGGGGCTACAGTCCCTGCTGACCACTGCCTCTCCAGGTCTGCAGACCTTAGGCTGTGAATGTGTGCTTCTATAGAACAGGAAGATGTCATGTCTGTCGTCAAAATAAATAAGCATCTAGAAAACTATTTCCATGGGTAAGAGGTTGGTTCAGAAAGTCTCAGAGGTGTGGGTAGATAGTGTAATGGTTATGCAAATAGATTTTCATGCCTGAAACTCCCAGGTCCCAGGTTCAATCCCCTGCACCACCATAAACTAGTACTGAGCAGAGTTTTGGATAAAAAAGCAAAAGAAAAGGAGAGGAGAGGAGAGGAGAGGAAAGAAGAGAAGAAAGAGAAGAGAGGAGAGGAGAGGAGAAGAGAAGAGAGGAGAGGAGAGGAGAGGAGAGGAGAGGAGAGGAGAGGAGAGGAGAGGAGAGGAGAGGAGAGGAGAGGAGAGGAGAGGAGAAGAGAGTCCCGGAGGTCTTAGCCAAGCGCACTGGCTACACTGCTTGGAGTTCTCTCCTCCCCAGTGTCGCTCACCCAGACCACATGGGGTTCTCATTGGTCCCTCCACAAGCCTCAGAGGCCCGACCATCTCATCCATTTCCTCCTTCTTCCCTTTTCTCTGCCGGTCTGACTCCTGTCCAAGGTCAAGGTAGCGGTAGCGCTCCATCATGAGAGTGGCCTTGTCGTCTCTAAAGACAGGATTCGACACCAGTTAGTCATCGGTGTGTATCTCCCTCCTTGTCTGTAGATCAGGTTATAACCACTCCTACACGCACCTGTGAGCAAGATAACATGTGACCTGTGCTTTGCAATAAGTGTCCATTGAATGCAAACTGTGATTACTTATGTCTTCCTGTGACAGGCTTACCATAGTTCTCACAAAGTCTTAGCAACAATTTGGTCCCTTTATTTACATTTGCAAATTCATGAGTTTCCATAACCCGTATTTCCCAGATGAGCAAAACCATCTGAGAGTTGCCTCTTGCTGCACTAAACAAGGTCACTGCCAGCTCTGTCCATTTTGTCAGCAAGGTCACAATATCATCTTTTTTATATTGCAGAGTAGTATTCCACTGTGTATATGTCCCATAACTTCTTTTTTAAAACTATATTTGTTACTACAAATATAGTTTGTATGTTACGAGATTATAAGGTTACAATGTATAGCTCCACCCCACTGCCATCTCTCAAAGAGAACCACCAGAGTGCTCACAAGTGTTACAGTTTGCTGTCTATGGCTACACCACCCTGAACAAGTGCGATCTTGTCTGATCTTGGAAGCAAAGCAGGGTCGGGCTTGGTTAGTACTTGGCTGGGAGAAATAGTTTTATTGCTTCTAGCTTATTTAATTTAATTTAATTTATTGGGGGATTAATGGTTACAGTCAATAGTAAAATATGATAGTTTATTCATGCATAACATTTCCACATAGCAATATAACCTCTAATAGGTCCTCCTCTGCCATCATGTTCCAGGACCTGAACCCTCACCCCCCACCCCAGAGTCTTTTATTTTGGTGCAGTACACCAACTCCAGTCCAAGTTCTGCTGTGTGTTTTCTCTTCTGATCTTGTTTTTCCAATGTTGCCTGTGAGTGAGATCATCCCATATTCATCTTTCTGTTTCTGACTTACCTCACTTAACACAAATCCTTCAGGCTCCATCCAAGATGGGGTGAAGATGGTGAAGTCACCATTTTTAATAGCTGAGTAGTATTCCACTGTGTATATTGTCGGGCTGAGCTTCACTGACGGGAGACAGACGACCCGGGACTCATGGCTGGGTTGTACGCAGTATCTCTTTATTCATGCAGGACGCAGCGCAGTCTATACCAAGCTAGACTAAACTAACAACTAACTAAAACGAACAATGTTGTCTTTATATATACTTCCCAAGTAGGGTGTGAACAGGATGTGACGCAGAGACGGTGGAGAGAAAAGTGACTGGTGAAAATCAGGGTGTGACAAGGAGAGGATCAGGGTGTGACAAAGAGAGGGGGTGGAGCAGGTGAGAATTCTACCACTAAACCACCAATGCCCTGGAGGGAAGGTGGTGCTTTATGTAAATGTAAAAGTGATTTATGTAAATAGACGGCAGTGGTTATGTAAATAGAATACAGTGGTTATGTAAATAGAATGCAGTGTTAAGCAGGGGGGATTTAAACCAAATGAAACAGAAGGGGTTTTTAAAAGCAGAATTAGAAGATACCAACAGTATATAGAGCACAACTTACTCAGTCACTCATCTGTTGTTGGACACCTGGGTTGCTTCCAGGTTTCGGCTATTACAAATTGTGCTGCCAAGAACATATGTGTACACAGATCTTTTTGGATGGGTGTGTTGGGTTCCTTAGTATATATCCCCAGGAGAGGAATTGCAGGGTCATAGGGTAGGTCCATTTCTAGCCTTCTGAGAGTTCTCCAGACTGTTCTCCACAGAGGCTGGACCCATTGACATTCCCACCAGCAGTGCAGGAGGGTCCTTTGTCCCCACAACCTCTCCAACATTTGTTGCTTCTACCTTTTCTGATATATGACATTCTCACAGGAGGGAAGTGGTATCTCCCTGTTGTCTTTATTTGCATTTCTCTGACAATCAATGACTCAGAGCATTTGTTCATATTCCTGTTGGCCTTTTGTATCTCTTCTGTGTTGAATATTCTGTTCACATCTTCTCCCTATTTTTGAATGGGTCATTCTTGTCGTTGCTGAGTTTGGCAAGCTCTTTCTATATTTTTGTTATTACCTCTTGTCTGTTGCCCTTGTTTTTTTATTGTTGTTGTAGTTATTATTGTTGTTGTTATTCATGTCTTTGTTGTTAGATAGGACAGAGAGAAATGGAGAGAGGAGGGGGAGACAGAGAGGGGAAGAGAAAGACAGGCACCTGCAGACCTGCTTCACCACCTGTGAAACGACTTCCCTGCAGGTGGGGAGCCAGGGGCTCAAACCAGGATCCTTATGATAGTCCTTGCACTTTGTGCCATCTGCGCTTAACCTGCTGCACTACCGCCCGACTCCCATTACCTCTTGTCTGATGTATGGCATGTAAAGATCTTCGCCCATTCTGTAAGGGGTCTGTTTGGTTGGTGGTTTCTTTTTCTGTGCAGAAGCTTTTCAATTTTATGTAGTCACATTGGTTTATTTTTGTCTTTGTCTTCCTTGAAATTGGCTTTGTGTCATTGAAGATGCGTATGAAATTTAGATGGAAAAGAGCTCAGCCAATATTTCCCTCTAAGTATTTGATAGTTTCTGGTCTAACATCCAAGTCCTTGATCTATCTGGAGTTTGCTTTTGTGTTTGGTGAAATATGGTAGTTCAGTTTCATTCTTCTGAGCATTCCAACCCAAGCTTCCCAACACTATTTGTTGAAAAGACTCTCCCATTTAATAGTTTGGGCATCTTTGTCCAAAACGAGATGTCCATAGGCAAGGGCACCCAAACCCATTTTAAAGAATCATTTACTTAATGGCATTTATTGGTTTCAACAGGTACTCGATTCATAGGGAAAAACACAAGGTCTGTGGAGAGACCTGAGTGAGAGAACCAGAGCATCACTCCAGCAGATGCGAGGCGACTGTCACACTCGGGATCCTATGCAGGCAAGTCTTGCCCTCTACCACCCAGCCACCTCCCCGTCACCCAGACCTGTTCCAGATAACACGTGTAAACATCCCTTGAGGCTTGGGCTCCTTGGAGGAAAGGGGTGCTGACCTGACACCTGCTTAGCTCGCTGTCAGCTTAGGACCCTTGCTTGCGGCCCTGTGATCCTCTGTCTCATGTGACAGTGTTTTCTGTGGCAGCCCTCTGTTGGGTGGGATATTCTTGTTGTCCCGTGTTGAAAACTAGGAAACAGATTCAACAAGGGACGTGGCACTAGTCCCAGAGACAGAGAAGAGCCAAATCAGACTCTTGCAGAGTTCGGACTCTTCAGCAGGTGGTATGTCTTCAAACACTCTGCCACCAACAGAAAGGCGTCCGAAGGCTCTAGTTGACAAAGGAATTGTGGACAGAGGGGAAAGAAAGCACGGCTCATCGTGGTTTCCCTTTGTTTCCGAGAGACTTGTTCCATCCCGGCTCTTGTAAGGACAGGCCAGCACCTCTTGGTACTTCTTGAGGTTGCACAGGGGCAGACCTGACTCTAAACATCTATGCCTCAATCTTATAGACACTCGGGGTCTGAGAAACTAAAAAAAAAAAAAAAAAATCAGAGGGGCAACAACCAGAGTGGAAGCAAATCAACAAGAAGATAACTTAGGGGCATGATAAGGAGCTGCAAAGACAGGGTGTGACACTTCTTGCAGGAGAGCTCAGGTTAGCCACTACTTGGAGCGTGAGAAAGGAAGTGATTGCCAGCACTCTAGGGAGAAGTACACAGTCTTAATGATGCCCTCTCCCCTGGGTGCAGGTGCTGGGGCATCAGCCTGTCACAGGAAGGTCAGACTCTTGTCCTGAATGTCACTTCACTGGTACGTCAGTGGGCAAATGAACTGGAGGTGCCTGCAGTGACAGCACACTGCCTTCCTTCCCTGCTGTTCAAAATCCAGTAGAAGTGACATTTCCTAAAAGATCACCCCTTACATTGTTCTGCAAGCTGGACTGGAATGAGCACAGAGGAGCTGTGTTATTGGCGGTGGTGAACTTAAAATGTGAAGAACACAGAGAACCAGAGTCTAGTCTCAGCAAGCAGCTGGATATTCACACCAGCCCAGCATCAAACCCAGAATCCAGTCCAGGGGAGGACAAAGCACCTGTGTTACCCTGAATAACTCCAACTAGAGGTGCTGGGCTGGCCACAGCCCCTCTGCTGGGCTCAGAGAGCCAGCGCTGTGCTGACACTCTAGGCCAGGCTTCCCACAGCCTGCCTGTACCATGCACCACTGACCTACACACCTGGGTCACCATGGAGATTTGGGCTCTGTCTCTTTCCCAGGCAAAATGAGCAAAGCTTTCTCAGCTCAGCTTTGAGCACAGCAAGTCCCCTTTGCTTAGAAAGCTTATCCCGGGCAGCCCCTCCTCTCCTCCTCTGTTTATCAGTAGAAGAAAACCCACACAAACACACACACACACACACACACACACACACACACACACACACACAAATGGAATACTAAATAAAAGATGATATTGTCCCCTTTGGAATAAACTGGATGGAACGGGGGTGATTATGCTTAGTGAAGTAAGTAAAGAGATGAAATCCAGTTACCTGAAGGTTTCACTCATATGTGGAGTCTGGAGATCTGATCACATACTTGAAGAAAAAAAAAACAAAACCAGCAGCAAGCAAACTATTTGTAAGACTTGTGAGGATGATGATGGTTATTGTGGGGGGGGGCAGGTGGGGACGCAGAAGTCTGGTGGTGGGTGTGGGGCTGTGGTGTGGAAGCATATGCTGTAATCTTACAATCCTGTAACCTACCACTAATCAAAAATTTAAACATTAAACTTAAAAAAGAAAAAATTGGAAACTATGTATGGTTATGATATTAGGTGAAAACAGTGTTGGTCATTGCACAATATACAAATATGGAATTATTGTTCTGTAAACCTGAAGCTAACATGTTACATATTTAATAAAAGTATTGATTTTTCTGTTGAAACATCCAAGCCTGTCTTGAGCCATGAAAATCCTAAACGAGTTCTCTAAAAATATACCAAAGTCTCCACTCTCCACGGGTGGGTTGGGGGAGAAGCTATGTCAGGTCCTAAATGTAAAACACAGGCCCGGGGAGAAGTTACTATTTAATAGCAAAGACAGCTCTGCCAGTACATTAACACCTCTCAGTGACCCTGGGTGGTTCACTGTGTTTGTTTTTGCCATTTCATGAAGGAGGAACTGCGGTGAGTTGGTTAAGCAACAAGCCCTCACTCACACTGCTTGGCCATGGTAGGGCTTAACTAGAGCCCACTTCCCCCTGGTTCCAGCCTTGGTCCCTAATCACTATGTCTTCACTTCCCTGGAAGTCTGTGGACGTGGCTCCAAAGGTGACGGGAGTTCAGATGATGCTAGACCATTGACCCCACTCCTCGGACCCAAACCCGATTCAGCAGCTAATGTTTAGTTCAGGGCACTTTGATGTTTTGCTTATTTGCTTGTTATCCTACCTGGGGACTTCACAGCATATAAAGAGACAGAGAGAGATAGAGATCACAACACCATGAATTCCCTCCACCACCCCCGTCTCAGCCTGGCCCCCACTCTGTCATGCCCGGTGGTTTGGGTGGTATTCCCTCAGACCTGTGTTACACATGTAGACAAAGCAACCCACCAAGTGAGTTAGTTCTTAATTCTGCTCTTTAAAAACCATCTGAAGAGGGGAGTCGGGCGGTAGTGCAGTGGGTTAAACGCAGGTGGCGCAAAGCGCAACGACCGGCGTAAGGATCCCGGTTTGAGCCCCCGGCTCCCCACCTGCAGGGGAGTCGCTTCACAGGCGGTGAAGCAGGTCTGCAGGTGTCTGTTTTTCTCTCCCCCTCTCTGCCTTTCCCTCCTCTCTCCATTTCTCTCTGTCCTATCCAACAACAACGGCATGAATAATAACTACAACAATAAAACAATAAGGACAACAAAAGGGGATAAATAAATATATATCCATCTGGAGAGAACATGCATGCTATGTATGCTTCATCATAAAGCATGAATTCTCCTTCTGGGAGAGTGGCGTAGGGGATCTCCACTAGACAGTCCTGTGTTCCTCTATTTCTGTGGGTCCACCCCCACCCCACCCCCAGTTTCTGTGTTCTTCTGCATCACCCCCGCAGGCACCAAGCTCTTTTATTCTGGTGTGCACAGAAACAGAAGGAATCCCTCCCACTATTTTTCTTTTTTAATCTTGAGACAGGGCAGCTGTGGCTTGGGCTCCAAAATCCCCAGAGGGGTCAGGTGGAGGGGACTTTGCCTTAAGCACACTCCTGCTGACTCCCTTCTGCCCTGTCCTGCTTCACACTTCCCTTTCTGGTTTCTCCTCGGAGCTCTGACGCAGCCACTCACACAGGAGCCCTCCCCAGGGTCTGGGAACATAATCTAAGATAGGTAGTATACCAAGGGCAGGAGTCGTTCACCCCTGGAAACTTAAGAAGGTATATTTTAATCAAACATATAATAATTTTGAACAATTGGCTGCATCAATTTAACGTCTACAGTTTGGTGAAATTTGACAGCCATATATCTCTGGCAAACAGTCTTAGTTGTTAAGAAATGAAGAATTCCCATCACTTCCAACAGCTGTCATGTGTCCTCTGTGTGAATTAATATAATTCTATCCACTCTAATAAACACACTTCAAAATGTAGAATGAACACAGACAGGTAGAAGTGTATTTTTTGTTCATCTACAACTAACCAGCAGTCTGCCTCCAAGCATCCCTCCAGAGACTTGGGCAGCTTACATACTGGGAGTCTGACATGCTGAAGTGGGCATCCAAGACCACAGTGAGCAACTGCCCACCTAAGAGGAGTGAAAAGAGTGTAAGGAAATGCTCACAGGAGGGTTTGTGCACAGTCCTTGGACCCGGTCATATTAATTAAGTGCACATCCTGTTGACTAGAGAAGTCAATGCAAGGACCATTCACAATGCAAGAGACACTAGAAATGCAATCTGTCTGCCCAGAAACTACTCTCTGCTCTCAACAGAGCTATTTGACCAGAAAAGAGAAGGTTGCCGTGCTCAGCGGAGAAGCAGTGACTGAAGCCAGACCTCCCCACTTTCTGCACCCCATGAAGGATTTGGTCCATCCTCCCAGAGGGATAAAGAACAGGGAAGCTTCCAATGGAGGGGAGGGGACAGGGAGCTCTGGTGGTGGGAACTGTGTGGAATTGTGCCCCTGTGATCTTACAGTCGTCTTGTTCATCATTATTAAATCACTAATAAGGATTTTTAAAAAGAGAAAGTTAAAGAGAGCAAGGAATGAGGGACCAATTTTTATGTTACCTTTTTATATTTATTTATAGTAATTTTTCCCTTTTCGTTGCCTTGTTGTTTTCTATTGTTGTTGATGTCGTCGTTGTTGGATAGGACAGACAGAAATGGAGAGAGGAAGGGAAGACAGAGAGGGGGAGAGAAAGACAGACACCTGCAGACCTGCTTCACCGCCTGGGAAGCGACTCCCCTGCAGGTGGGGTGCCGGGGGCTCAAACCGGGATCCTTACCGGTCCTTGTACTTAGCACCACGTGCGCTTAACCCGCTGCACTACCGCCGACTCCCCATGCCAAGTGTTATAACATCTTTTAGCACATTCACCCTCTTTCTGAGCCACTGTGTCTGACTTACAGATGAAGCCTGGGTCAGATCTGAGCTTCCTTGAGCACCGTGACTGCCTGGCTGTTGAGAGGCAGAGTAAAGATGTGCCTTAATCCCTGAGCCTCTGCTCTCAGCAGAACAACTCAACCATATCATTTATCTCGTGCTCTGATAGGAAGTAGCAGCAGCAGCAGCTCTCAAATTGGATCATGTCAAATGATCCAGGACATGTACTAGCAAGATTCTGCTTTTACAAAAAAAAAAAAAAAAAAAAAAAAGTCTAGAAGAACTAAAGAGCCTGCTTCCCACAACTTAAACCTCAGGGCAGATGGCCAAGAAGACAGCTGTACCACAGACATCAGAGTGATCAGGCTTAGCACGAGGACATGAAGAGACTGACTTGCCACTTACCAGTCCTTCTGAACTCCGAGGAGAGCTGATCACATACCCAATTTATTTCTTTTTTTAAAAAAATTAAACAAAATATAATAGTGGTCACAAAATTTTGGTGAGGCTGTTGTGACTTAACATGCATTATGTGTGGATATGAAAATCCTCCTGAAATAGGAACATTGTTTTTTTTTTAATTGGGGAATTAATGTTTTACATTCAACAGTAAGTACAATAGTTTGTACATGCATAACATTCCCCAGTTTCCCATTTAACAATACAACCCCCACTAGGTCCTCTGAATCCTTCTTGGACCTGTATTCTCCCCACCCCAGAGTCTTTTACTTTGGTGCAATTCCATTTCAGGTTCTACTTCTGTTTTCTTTTCTGATCTTGTTTTTCAACTTCTGCCTGAGAGTGAGATCATCCCATATTCATCCTTCTGTTTCTGACTTATTTCACTCAACATGATTTTTTCAAGGTCCATCCAAGATCGGCTGAAAACGGTGAAGTCACCATTTTTTTTTACAGCTGAGTAGTATTCCATTGTGTATCTAGACCACAACTTGCTCAGCCACTCATCTGTTGTTGGACACCTGGGTTGCTTCCAGGTTTTGGCTATTACAAATTGTGCTGCCAAGAACATATGTGTGCACAGATCTTTTTGGATGAGTGTGTTGAGTTCCTTAGGATATATCCCCAGGAGAGGAATTGCAGGATCGTAGGGTAGGTCCATTTCTAACCTTTGAGAGTTCTCCAGACTGTTCTCCACAGAGGTCGGACCAACTTACATTCCCACCAAGAGTGTAGGAAGGTACCTTTGACCCCACACCCTCTCCAGCATTTGCTGCTGTGACCTTTTCTGATGTATGGCATTCTCACAGAGTGAAGTGGTATCTCTTTGTTGTCTTGATTTGCATTTCTCTGACAATCAGAGACTTGGAGCATTTTTTCATGTGTTTCTCGGCTTTTTGGATCTCTTCTGTGGTGAATATTCTGTTCATGTCCTCCCCCCATTTTTGGATGGGGTCATTTGTTGTCTTGTTGTTGAGTTTAAAAGCTCTTTATATATGTTGGTTATTAAACTCTTGTCTGATGTATGGCATGTAAAGATCTTCTCCCATTCTGTGAGGGGTCTCTTGGTTTGGGTAGTGGTTTCTTTTGCTGTAAAGAAGCTTTTTAATTTGATGTAGTCCCATAGGTTTATACTTGCCTTAGTCTTCTTTGTAATTAGATTCGTTTCACTGAAGATGTCTTTAAAATTGATGCAGAAAAGAGTTCTGCCAATATTTTCTTCTAAGTATCTGATAGTTTGTGGTCTAACATCCAAGTACTTGATCCACTTGGAATTTACTTTTGTGTTTGGTGAAATACAGTTGTTCAGTTTCATTCTTCTGCATGTTTCAACCCATTGTTTCCAACACTATTTGTTGAAGAGACTCTGCTTTCCCCATGTAATAGTCTGGGCCCCTTTGTCAAAGATTAGATGTCCATAGGTGTGGGGGCTCACTTCTGGGCTCTCAATTCTATTCCACTGGTCAGTGTGTCTATTCATGTTCCAGTACCAAGCAGTTTTTATGACAATGGCCCTAGAATACAATTTGAGATCTGGGAGTGTGATGCCTCCAGTTCTGTTCTTTTTTCTCAAGATTGTTTTGGCAGTTCTAGGTCTTTTCTGGTTCCAGATAAACATTTGTAGCATTTGTTCTATTCTCCTAAAAAATGTGCTTGGGATCTTGATGGGGATAGCATTAAATTTGTAGATGGCTCTGGGTAGTATATTCATTTTGATGATGCTAATTTTACCAACCCATGAACATGGAATATCTTTCCACTTCTTTGTGTCTTTTTCAATTTACTTGAGTAGTGACTCATAATTTTCAGTATACAAGTCTTTCACTTCTTTGGTTAGGTTTACTCCTAGATATTTTATTATTTTAGTTGCTATAGTAAAAGGAATTGATTTCTGGATTTCAATTTATTCTAGCTTAGTGTTTGCATAGAGGAATGCCACTGACTTTTGACTGTTACTTTTGTGACACCTTACTGTATTGCCTCATGATTTCCAAAAGCTTCTTGCTGGATTCCTTACGTTTTTCTGTGTATACTATCATGTCATCTGCAAATAGGGAGAGTTTGACTTCTTCTCTTCCAATCTGTATGTCTTTAATTCCTTGCTCCTGCCTGATTGCTATGGCAAGAACTTCCAACACTATGTTGAATAGTAATGGTGATAGTGGGCAGCCCTGTCTAGTACCTGATCTGAGGGGAAATGCTTCCAGTTTTTCACCATTGAGTATGATGTTGGCTGTAGGTCTGCTATATATAGACTCCACTATCTTCAGGAATTTTCCATCTATTCCCATTTTTTGTAGTGTTTTGATCATAAAGGGATGTTGGATTTTGTCAAAGGCTTTCTCTGCAGCTATTGATATGACCATGTGGTTTTTGGTCTTGCTTTTGTTGATGTGGTGGATCACATTGATTGATTTACGTATATTAAACCAACCTTGCATGCCTGGGATAAACCCCACTTGGTCATGATGAACAGTCTTTTAAAAATACTACTGTATCCGATTGGCTAGAATTTTGTTCAGTATTTTAGCATCTATGTTCATCAGAGATATTGGTCTGTAGTTTTCTTTTTTGGTTGTGTCCCTGTCTGCTTTTGGTGTCAGAGTGATGTTGGCTTCATAGAAGCTGGCAGGGAGTATTCCAGTGTCTTCAATCTTCTGGAAGACTTTTAAAAATAGAGGTATCAGTTCTTCTTTGGAGGATTTGTAGAATTCATTTGTAAAACCATCTGGTCCAGAACTTTTATTTTGGGCAAGATTTTTGATAACTGTTTCAATTTCATTAGCTGTGATGGGCCTGCTCATGTTATCTAGTTCCTCTTTACTTAGTTTTGGAAGTTGGTAGGTATCTAGGAAATTGTCCATTTCTTCCAGGTTCTCTAGCTTGGTGGCATACAGTTGTTCATAGACACCTCGCATGATATGTTGAATTTCTGCAGCATCTGTTGTGATATCTTCTCTTTCATTTACTATCTGATTTATTTGGGTCTTCTCCCCTTTTTGTTTTGTGAGTCTGGCTAAAGGTTTGTCGATTTTGTTCACTCTTGTGAAGAACCAACATTTACTTTCTTTGATCTTTTATGGTTTTCTTATTCTCAATGTTATTGATTTCTGCCCTAACTTTAGTGATTTCTGTCCTTCTGGTTGCTTTAGGGTTCCTTTGTTCTTCTTCTAGGTCTTTAAGATGTGCAGTCAGCCTGTTTATTTGTGCTTTTTCTTGTTTCCTAATGTGTGCTTGTATAGCTATGAACTTCCCTCTCAGTACTGCCTTAGCTGTGTCCCAAATATTTTGATAGCTTGTGTCTTCATTTTCATTGAAGTCTCGAAACATTTTGATTTCTTCCTTGATTTCCTCTTTGACCCAGAGGTTGTTAAGAAGTGTACTGTTGAGCTTCCACATTTTGGGACTATTACTAATCTTTTGTTGATTGTTAAGTGTTAGTTTAGTTCCACTGTGGTCTGAGAAGATGCTTGGGATGATTTCAATGCTCTTGAATTTGCTGATGCTGTCTTTGTGGCCTAACATATGGTCTATCCTTGAGAATGACCCATGTGGATTTGAGTAAAATGTGTATTCCAGTTTCTTGGCATGAATGACTCTGAAAATGTCCAATAGTTCTAGTTTATCTATCTCTTCATTTAGCTCCCTTATGTCTTTATTGATTTTCTGCCTGGATGATCTGTCAAGTTGAGAGAGTGGGCTGTTGAAGTCCCCTACTATTACTATGTTACTGTTAATATATTGTTATAGCTCTTTCAGTAGACGTTTGATGTATTTAGATGGCTTCTCATTGGGTGCATAGATGTTAATAATTGTTAAGTCCTCTTGCTTGATTGATGCTCTGAGCATTAAGTAGTGTCCATTCCTATCTTTTTTAATTTATCTATTTTAAAGTCTATCATGTCAGATATAGAGAATAGCTTTTCCTGCCCTTTTTTGTGGGCCATTGGCTTGTATGATAGTTTTCCATCCTTTCACTTTAAGTCTGTGTTTGTCTTGTTGAGTGAGATGGGTTTCCTGTAGACAGCATATTGTTGGGTTGTATTTTCTGATCCATCTTCCTACTCTGTGTCTTTTAATAGGTGAATTCAGGCCATTGACATTGATATCAAAGATTGAAGATATTTTAATGCCATTCTTGTAGAGTTTTAGAATGTTCTGATATATGTCCTATTTATGATGGTCTGACTATTTATAGAAGACCTTTCAGAACTTCTTTCAGGGCAGGCTTGGTGATAGTTGATTCTTTCAACTGTTGCTTGTCTGAGAAGGTTTTGATGCCTCCATCTAGTCTGAATGACAGTCTAGCAGGATATAGTATTCTTGGTTGAAAGCCTTTCTCATTGAGCACTCCACAGATATCTTGACATTCTCTTCTGGCCTGTAGTGTTTGTGTGGAGAATTCTGCTGTTAATCTTATGGGTTTTCCTCTGTAGGTGACTCTTTGTTTTTCTCTTGCAGCCTTCAGGATCCTTTCTTTATTCTTATTCCTTTCCATTCTAAATATGATGTGTCTTGTTGTCTTTAAGTCTGGGTTAATTCTGTTTGGGACCCTCTGGGCTTCTTGAATCTTTATGCCTTTGATATTGTCTAGACTAGAGAAGTTTTCAGCTATTATGGCCTGAAGAATGCTTTCTTCCCCTCCCTCTCTTTCTTCCTCTGGTAAGCCAATAATGCGTATATTCTTTCTTTTGAAGTCATCCCATAGGTCTCTGTTGTTGTTTTCAGCATCTCTTAATCTCTTTTTGGGATCTCTTACTTCTTTTTTAGTTGTCTCTAATTTGTCCTCAATCTTGCTAATTCTGTCTTCAGCCTCATTGATTCTATTCTCTCCACCCTCTACTGTTTTCTGGAGTTCATCTATTTTGTTACCCTGTTCTGATACTGTTTTGGCTTGTTCAGCTAGTTGTGTTCTTAGCTCAGCTATTTCAGCTTTCAGCTCTCTAATAACCTTGAGATAATTAGTGTTTTATCCCAGAGTCTCATTTGTTGTTCCTGTATTTCTGATTACAGTTCTTTCAAACTCTTTACTCACTCCGGTGATTATTTCCTTAGCTAATGTTTGGATGTTGACCTCGTTATTTTGTGCTTCACCCTTTGGGGGGCTTTTAGCTGGACTGTTGTCCTGGTTCATTTCTCCAATATTTCTTCTTGTTGGTATACCCATTTTATATATTATGTTATGAGTTCCCTCTCTTAGTACTTTTCAAATTACTGATAACTATTTCCTGGATTGACTTCTGTCTAAGTAAGGTAATTAAAGGGTCCACAGTGGTGGAAATTAACAGTTGTTTCAATAGTAGTTTAATCCCTGAGTTGGAGCTCAGTGATTTAAAAGCCTCTTTTTTTTTTTTTTCTTCTCTGTAGGCTATGGGAGCCTGAGGGCTTCTAAACTATAAGTAGGCTTCTTAGCTTAATCACTGACTCCTGACCAAGAGATAAGGCTGGGTGTGGCAGAGGTTGTACAGTGATTATGCAAAGAGACTTTCACAGCCCCACAGCTATGCCACCGAGGTATAGGTCTTCTCCTGAGTTTCCTGGTTAGATCTCTGTCCCCTGGTGTCCCTCCCTGCCGCTGCTCCAGATTCTGAGGGCAGTAGCAATGGAGACTCAGAGTTGCACTTGATGAGTCTCCGGGGAGTCCTCTCCTCCCTTAAGCTGTCCCCTTGTTGGTGGAACAGACTGGAGGTGGGGTCTCAACTGATAGACCATAGGACTGTTACCAGCCACTTAGTCTCTCCCTAGGCTCCTCTCTGTCACCAGCCACGTGTGTTTGCACTCACCGGTGATTTGGTGGGTTCCTGTGGTCATTCTAGTCCTGTCTTGTTTTGGTCCCAGGTGGTCTCCTTTGGTGTTCCTAGTTGATCCGGGAAAGGCGAGGAGAGGAGGGAAACAGATCTGCTGCTGCTCGTAGCCCTGCCTCCGGAAGTCTCCCCCAATTTCTTTATGATGTATTTATCTATTTATTTATTTGAGAGATAGACAACCAGAATATGACTCTGGAAAAATAAAAAATAAATAAATAAAAACAAAAACTCTTCTTTATGGGACTAAATTTTTTTAATTGGCAAGAGAAAAAAACATTTCTATGTACCTAAGATCTCTATATGCAAAAGGTGACAGGGGCCAACTTAAGATGGCCACATGAAGACAGCACATAGGCTGACTCTTCTCAAAACCTGCTTAAAATCCTGGCAATTCTAAGTGGAAACAGGATTTCCAGGTCATCAGGTGAGAAACTACAGAGGAGGAGACAACGAGAAACCACGGTGGGAAATTATATCCTATCTATGAGATGGCAAAAGGGAGCTGAAAAGCACAGAGATCTGAGTACCACCAAGATGCAGACGCTACCATAACTCCATCCTGACTTCCATGGGCAGACGACTTCATCCATGTGTCCTGGAACCCCACTTCTCCAGAGCCCTGCCCCACTACGGAAAGATAGAAACAGGTTGGGTGGGTATGGATCTTCCTGCCAACGCCCATGTCCAGTGGAGAAGCAATGACAGAAGCCAGAACTCCCACCTTCTGCTCCCCATAAAGAATTTGGGTCTCTGCTCCCAGAGGAATAAAAATTAGGGAAGCTTCCAAAGGAGGAGAAGATGGGACACAGAACTCTGGTGGTGGGAACTATGTAGAATTGTATCCCTGTTACCTTACAATCTTGTTAATTGCTATTAAATCACTAGTATTTTTTTTTTTTTTAATGACAGGGAAAAGACAGAGGGGTGGGGGTGATTCCTTGGCAGGAAGACGAGAAGGCCATCAATGTCGGCTGACCATAATGGCTGTGTGGGACCGGAAGTTCTTCTTCTTCTAGCTTTTGCTGGAAGTGAGAAAGTCACACACCCAGCAGTAGGGGTAGGAGGTGGGAAAGAGTGGGGGCGGGGGAGGGGGAAGACAACCGAGTTCAGAAAGTTTCAGGAAAAGCTAGTGTGTCTCTGGATGGAGTCCTCTTGTATCACTCAGGTTTCGGTCATGAAGAGAACTTCCCCAAGTGTTTCGACATGAGAGAGAATTGGTCTAGGAGTCTGGGGACTTGTAGACTAATTCTAGTATAGTACATGTCTTCAAGGGCCGAGGCACACTCACCCAATAAACCGTGTCTAGGGGTTTCCTGTTTTTTAACTGAAATTATACAGAATGCTCTCAGGTCATAAAGGATCAACCAGAAATGGAAGAAAACAGGAAAAGTTGTAGACACTTGAAATTAAAAAAAAAAAAATTCAGGGCTGGCAAAACAACTCACTTGCATGGCACACATGATTAATCATGTGCACACCACCAGTTCCAATCCTGCCTCTACTGCACGGGAGAGCTTCAGTGCTGCGATATCTCCCCTTATCTCCTTCTCTCTGTCCTCGGTGTGTCTTTCTTCCTTCCTTCCTTTCTTTCTTTCTTTCTTTCTCTCTTTCTTTCTTCTGTTGTAGTTATTGTTGTTGTTGTTAATGTCATCGTTGTTGGATAGGACAGAGAGAAATGGAGAGAGGAGAGGAAGACAGAGAAGGGGAGAGAAAGACAGACACCTGCAGACCTGTTTCACTGCCTGTGAAGTGACTCGCCTGCAAATGGGGAGCCGGAGGCTTAAACTGGGATCCTCACGCCGGTCCTTGTGCTTTGTGCCACATAAGCTTAATTCGCTGCGCTACCGCCCGACTCCCATCTTTCTTTTTTTCTTTCTTTCTAAAAAACAAACAAACAAAAGCAAACAAACAAAAAAAGATTCAGTCTGGAGCTGTGAAGTCCTGGCAGTGACAAAAAGGGTCTATAAGAAAACAAACAAACAAAAAATACCTCCGAATAATCCACACATCCAAGAGTAAATATTAAATGCACAGACTGAAAGAAAGTAACATTGCAGCACTCAAGGAATGTGTTCAGTAGCTAAGGTAGTAGTGAGGGGAAGTTTGCAGTCCTAAATATTCCATTAGAGAAAAAGGCTCACATCTTTGACCTAAGTTTCTTCCTAAAATAATCAGAAAAAAAGAACAATATAAAGCCAAAGGAAGAAGGGGGAGGGGAACAAAGCAAAAAGTCATCACACAGGTGAATAATGTAATGTAATGCTATGCTATGTTATGAGAATTTAGGAGAAATGGACAAGTTCAGTGAATGTTAGCACAGAGAAAGTATTTGATAAAGTATCTAACCAACTCGTAATAAAAACTCTCAGTGAACTGAGTAGAGAAATGCTTCCTCAACTTGATAAACTGCGTCTGCAAAGCACCCAGCGGTAACCTCATTCATTGTGACTGATGGAAGGCTGCTGTCCTCTCAGATCAGGAGCGAGGCAGCAAAGTTTGTCTCCACCACGCCAGTCCAACCATGGGCCCTAAGCAATGCAATGAGGAAGGAAAAGAAGTAAGACTCATACATGCTGAAAAACAGGAAATAAAGTTTGCCTTATTTGAGGAGGGCATGGATGTTTACACAGAGAATCGCAAGCACTCTATTAGAAAAGAAAGATGCATTCCTCGAGTTACTGGGTTCAGCCAGAGTTCAGGGGACAAGCAAACACCAGTCGCATCATACTGACTGGGCCACATTCTCTGAATGAGCACACTCCAAACAACAGCTCAAGACTCAGTAACATGTGCTAGTGCTCCAAGGAACTGTCAGGTCCCGTAGTAGAGCCGACAGAACATGTGCGGGACTTGTACACTGAAAATTACACAATCTGAATCAAAGAGAATGCAAGTAAATAAGCACTGAGGTACAATGTTCATGGGCTGGAGGGTTCCACGTAGATGTGATTCACCAATCACTTTAAACCAGGTGACATCAAATTCCCAGAGAGCTTTTGAGGCCTAGAAAAGATTCATTCCATACGGGAACTAAAATGACTTAGTAGAGCTAAAATAATTTTTAAAAAGAACAGAGAGGAATCATCTTATCTGATTCCTATTATATAGAGCAATTCAGACGGTGTGGCTGTCGTAGAGACAGACCTAAGTCAATGCGTCAGTTACAGACTGAGAATTACATATATGAATATACCCAGTGCTTTTAAACTAAGAGATGCAGCAGAAAAATGATGGTAACCTTTTAAAAAAAGAAAAAAGTGTATATGCAAACAACATATCCAACAGAGCATATATGCCTAACACAAATGAGGTGAAGTGGGCAGGTGACTTACCTGGTAGAGTGCATGTCACCATAACAAGGACCCAGGGTCCAGGCACGGGCAGCACACGGGGGCGCCTGCAGGAGGAAGCTTCACGAGTGCTGAATGACACTGACGTGCCCCCTCCCCATCTCTCTCCATCTCTCAGCCTCTGTCTGAGTAAGTGGAGTCCCGTAGGCACTGAGCCTCAGTGAAAACCCCGCTGGCAAAGAATACGTAAGAATTTTTGAAATCTACACAAGTTCCCACAATGCAGTTCACCAGCATCTTCATGACCCATTTATCTCAGACGCGTCATTTAAACGTCTCTTTACAGTGGCAAATATAAACTAATCCTGAGCATACAGACGCTGAACCCACAGAATACCGTGTAGTGCTGGGTACTATGGAAAGCCCTCTCAGAAGGCTTGGGCATAACCCCAATTTGGAGAAACTTACAGGTCTGTCTAGAGAGATGCTGTAATAGGAGACCCACCATACAGTGAACATGGTATGTTAGCTAGACAGGAAAGGGGTTCAGAGTCATGCTTTTGGCAATAGCACATAAAAACAGAGGCGCTTGTTTACGCTGGCCCTGGAGGGAGAGATTATAACACACTTCCCAGAGCTCCTCTCTTCTCCTTCCCCTTTTTACCATAGCACAGGCCAGGGGTCTCTTTTTTCTATTTTATTAGTGATTTACTATTAATTTATGAAATTACAAGATAACAAAGGTACAACTCTGCACCGTTCCCACCACCAGAGTTCTAGATCCCCAATCCATGCATTGGAAGCCATAGCAGTTCTCCCAAGGCTGAAGATATGGCTTAACTATGACTTCTACATCTGTCTATATTTGACCGCCCCCCCCTTTTTTTTTTTGCCTCCATGGTTATTGTTGAGGCTCTGTGCCTGCACTACAAATCCACTGCTCATGGAGGCTATTTTTTTCTTTTTTTTTTTTGCTCTTGTTATCATTGTTGTTGCTACTATTATTGTTATTGGTGCTGTTGTCATTATTGGCTAGGACAAAGAGAAATGGAGAGAGGAGGGGAAGACAGGGAGGGGGAGAGAAAGACAGACACCTGCAGACCTGCTTCACCACCTGTGAAGTGACTCCCCTGCAGGTGGAGAGCCAGGGGCTCGAACCGGGATCCTTATGCTTGTCCTTGCACTTTGCCCTTTGTGCGCTTAACCCGCTGCCCTACAGCCTGGCTCCCCAGCCACCCCCTTTTAAGGCCCCATCTTCTCTTCCTTTCCAAGTCACACAAACATCTCTTACTGCTTCCAAATGTCCCTCCCTTTTTCCTCATCTCTCTGGATCCTGGTGGAGTTGGAGTTCAGAGTCCTCTGGTCATCTTTTCCTAATATTTCTCACCCACTGGGAGTGTGGACCAAAGATCTTTATGGGGAGCAGAAAGTGGGAGTTCTGGCTTCTGGAATTGCCTCGCCGCTGCACATGGACATTGGCGGGTGGATCCACACCCCCAGCCTGTCTCCGTCTTTCCCTAGTGGGGCAGGGCTCTGGGGAGGGGAGGTTCTGGGACACATGGGTGAGGGCGTCTGCCCAAGGAGGTCAGGCTGGCATCGTATTAGTGTCTGCAACCTAGTGGCTGAAAGGCAGGAAGATATAAAGTGGGACAAAATGATTAATGAACAGGAACCAAAAAGTCGGAACAGAGCAGATGAGATTAGGGATCTTAGGTTGGAAGAAAGCTAGACAGTCCATTTTAGGCATGTTCCTAGATGCCCACCACTATTGTAGCTTTTGCTTGAGTTTGATAGCTGGAGTTGGACAGAAATATTATTTGAGAAGATGGTGTCAGAGTTGAGAAAAGGCCCAGAAGGTTGGATTAGGGTGAAGAGTAGCTCCAATTTTGAAAAAAAAAAACAAAATCTATGTATAAAATTAAGGGTTTACCTCATCTACCTGGGGGAGAGGTTTGTTGGATAGGTTTTGTGTGCATAGGAAATGCATAAGGGTCAGGGAAAAAGCATAAAGTTTATACAAAGAGACTTTTATGCCTGAGGCTTTGAGTTCCAGGTTCAGTCCCCCATCCTACAAGCCAGAGCTGAGCAGTGCTCTGGTAAAAAATAAGTAAGCAAATAAATAAATAAAATTTAAAAAAATTAGGGACTGGTTGGTGGCACACCTGGTTGAGTGCTCATGTTATAATGCACAAGGACCCAGGTTTGAGCCCCTGGTCCCCACCTGCAGGGGAAAAAAAAAAGCTTTGTGAGTGGTGAAGCAGGGCTGCAGGTGTCTCTCTGTCTCTCTTCTTCTCTATCACCCCTTTCCTCTCTATTTCTGATTGTCTTTATCCAATAAATAAATAAGAATTAAAAAAGATTCTTTTAAAAAAAGAAGATAATCGGGAGTCCAGCGGTAGCGCAGCGGGTTAAGCGCACGTGGCGCGAAGCACAAGGACCGGCTTAAGGATCCCAGTTCGAGCCCCCGGCTCCTCACCTGCAGGGGATTCGCTTCACAAGTGGTAAAACAGGTCTGCAGGTGTCTGTCTTTCTCTCCCCCTCTCTGTCTTCTCCTCCTCTCTCCATTTCTCTCTGTCCTATCCAACAACGATAACAACAACAACAGCAATAATAACTACAACAATAAAAAAACAACAAGGGCAACAAAAGGGAAGATAAATATATAAATAAAATATAAAAAAGGTACTCAACACATACATGCCGGTTTAATTAAGGTTTATCCTGAACACATAGTTACATTAGCTGAACCCCTACCAAGTTCTAGGCACCTATACAATCACACCTAATTGTCTTCTCTGCAGCTCGTTTTACTGAAGGACATGTGTTATGATTCCCAGGATAGTTCTTGACACCTGGGTGCAATTTCTCTCCCTCTATGATAAATGTCTGCAAAGCAGTCCTGCCGCAGCCCCTACCCCTTCTCCGTCATCGTCCCCAACAACCTCTCGTAATTACCACAGGGAAGTGTTGTGACCCCTGCTTTACAGGGGTGGAAACTGAGGTGCAGACTATTGGTGCAGAGAATCATCTGAGAGCAGGCAGCCTACTCGTGAGGAAACTCCACACCAGGTCTGCCATGCTGCCCACTTTCTGCTGTGAGTCCTTGCCACAGGCTTGGACAAAGAGAGGGGCGTGGTGTGCCTGGCCACCGTGTGTCAGAAGGTAGAGCCTGAGCCTTGGGGTCCACATCTTTTAGACAAGTTCCTGCAGGAGAAGAAACCCTGGTGACTTTTCTCCTGAAATGTCAACCTGGAGGTCCCCCTTTGAGGGGAAATCCAAAGCTGCCTGACTAGTCGTGGAGGACAGCGGAGGACGGCCGCCATGTTGCTGGCAACACTCCTCGTAAAAGCCCAGATACGGAAACAACCCCAGTGCCCAATGGCAGCTGAGTGGGTGGATGCTGCATGTGCTCAGTGAAGAGGGAGGGAGGGCTGTGGGTGAAGATCACGGCCTCTGGGTGGGAGTAGGGGGTCTCTGGCAATGGTGTGGGGGGAGGTCTGAGGGGGAAGTCCTACCCCCGAGACGGGTACAGCCTGGTCACCAACTTTACTTCAGTGCAAGATGAAATTCCAAATGTAGGAGGGGAAGACCTGGAGACCCAAATTACATCTGTCTATTCCTACCTTTGGGCTCCTGTTTATTAAACTATTTGTCCTGCTTTATATCTTACCACCTTTTAGCCACCACGTTACAGATGCTGCCATGACGCCATCCTGACTTCCCTGGGCAGACGACTCACCGACGTGTCCTGAAACCCCCCTCCCCAGAGCCCTGCCCCACTAGGGAAAGATGGAAACAGTCTGGGGGTGTGGATCCACCTGCCAACACCCATGTCCAGCAGAGAAGCAGTTACAGAAGCCAGAACTCCCACCTTCTGCTCCCCATAAAGAATTTGGGTCCATGCCCCCAGAGGGATAAAGAACAGGGAAGCTTCATGCCCCCAGAGGGATAAAGAATAGGGAAGCTTCCAATGGAGGGGAGGGGACAGGGGACTCTGGTGGTGGGAAGTATGTGGAATTGTGCCCCTGCGATCTTACAACCTTGTTAATAATTATTGAATCATAATAAAAAATCGTTTTTAAAATGTAGTGGGGAAAGAGAGAAAGTAATGCAGCCCGACTGCCTCCTAGCTCCTCTCCCTATCACATCCTCAAATGATAATTCTGGCTTCCTCACGCATCCAATCTGGCTACCCCTATGAAACATCCATCCCCTACGTCTCTCTTGTCCATCCAGGAATGCCCTTGGCATGGCCACGCTCAGCCTGTGGAGTGAGGCTGCTCTGCTCATGAGGGTTACTCGTGGTGGCCTGGCACTCGCTTCCTTGGGCCTCACTGTCCTGAAACACCAATTCAGACTTGGGCCTTCAGGTTGGAGCATGCCACCCCCTTCCCCCCTAAAGAATGGTCGAGGTCAGGAGGCCCTGCCTATCTGACCACTGCCCAAACCTCAGGAGGAAACTTCTCTGGAGGAAGTGTGGACTGAAACCATTTCATTCTGCTGAAAATATTTCCTCTGCCCTGGCTAGGCCACAGCTGTCTCAGAGTCAACAAAACTACGGTCTCGGAGGTGAGTAGCACGGCAGCACCAGGGAAAGCCTAGAAGCCCAGTCTGACCTTTGTCACCGGCAAGTTACTCGAAGAAAAAATGTGAGATGACAGGCAGACTGCAACCTTGTGTCCATAGAGGCATTTTCTAGGGTGAGAGATTCGAATGAACTTTGATCTTACATCTTCCCATGGGCAGACAGCTAGACTGTGCTGCCTTTGTAAGATCAAGGAAGGAACTGCTCTGAAACTATGAGCAGTGCTTCCTCCTTTACCAGCAAGGATGTTAGAAACCACCCCTTCCATTATTTAAAAATGCTAGGAATTAAATACCTTCCTGCCGGTCCCTGTTCAGGTGCCAATATGCCGGGCTAGCTTCTCGGGCGGGAGACAGACGGCCAGGGACTCATGGCTGAGCTGGGAAAGCAGTTCAGTCTTTATTGATGAGCGGGGATGCGGTGCAATCAATCTAATCTCTCTTCATTAGAAAATCCTGTCCTTTATATCTCCTGAGGTGGAAGTGTCAGGTTGGAAGAGGAAGCACGTAGGATAGGGGGTGGGGAGAAGGAAAAAAGTGCACTAGGAAGTATCAAGCTTGCGTCTAACCAGTGGGGATTAAACCAGTGCCCTGTAGGCAGGGCGGGTCTCAGGTAAAGCAGTGATTATGTAAATAGACCACAGCGTTGAGCAATGCAAGGGAACCTACGTGATGATCAGAACAGAAGGGGTCTTAGAAGCAGAATTAGAAGCAGACCAACACCTGCCCCTTCCCTTCCCTTCCCTCCCGTGCCTTCCCCTCCCCTCCCTTACTTTCCTTTCCCTTCCTCTCTCTTCTCTTCCCTTGCTTTCTTTTTCTCTCCTCTTCTCTTGTTTCTCTTCTATTCTTTTCTCTCCCCTTCCCTTGCCTTCTCATCTTATCCTTTCCTAGCCTAGCCTATCCTAGCCTAGCCTAGCCTAGCCTAGCCTTGCCCTACCCTTTCCTTTCTTTTCCTTCCCTTCCCTCTCCTCTCCTCTCCTCTCCTCTCCTCTCCTCTCCTCTCCTGTCCTGTCCTGTCCTGTCCTGTCCTGTCCTTCCCTTCCCTTCCCTTCCCTTCCCTTCCCTTCCCTTCCCTTCCCTTCCCTTCCCTCCCCTCCCCTCCCCTCCCCTCCCCTCTCCTCCCCTCCCCTCTCCTCTCCTCTCTTCTCCTCTCCTCTCCTCTCCTGTCCTGTCCTGTCCTCTCCTGTCCTCTCCTCTCCTCTCCTCTACTGTCCTGTCCTGTCCTCTCCTGTCCTCTTCTCTCCTCTCCTCTACTGTCCTGTCCTGTCCTCTCCTGTACTCTCCTCTCTTCTACTGTCCTGTCCTGTCCTCTCCTGTCCTCTTCTCTCCTCTCCTCTACTGTCCTGTCCTGTCCTGTCCTCTCCTCTACTGTCCTGTCCTCTCCTGTCCTCTCCTGTCCTCTCCTCTCCTCTACTGTCCTGTCCTGTCCTCTCCTGTCCTGTCCTGTCCTCTCCTCTCCTCTCCTCTATTGTCCTGTCCTGTCCTCTCCTCTCCTGTCCTGTCCTCTCCTCTCCTCTCCTATACTGTCCTGTCCTGTCCTCTCCTCTCCTGTCCTGTCCTCTCCTGTCCTCTCCTCTCCTCTACTGTCCTGTCCTGTCCTCTCCTCTACTGTCCTGTCCTGTCCTGTCCTATCCTATCTTATCCTGTCCTGTCCTCTCCTGTCCTGTCCTATCCTATCTTATCCTGTCCTGTCCTGTCCTCTCCTGTCCTGTCCTATCCTATCTTATCCTGTCCTGTCCTGTCCTGTCCTGTCCTCTCCTGTCCTGTCCTGTCCTGTCCTGTCCTGTCCTCTCCTGTCCTGTCCTCTCCTCTCCTGTCCTGTCCTGTCCTGTTCTATCCTATCCTGTCCTGTCCTATCCTGTCCTGTCCTGTCCTCTCCTCTCCTCTCCTGTCCTCTCCTCTACTGTCCTGTCCTATCCTGTCCTATCCTATCTTATCCTGTCCTGTCCTATCCTATCCTGTCCTGTGCTGTCCTGTCCTGTCCTATCTTGTCCTATCGTATCTTATCCTGTCCTGTCCTATCTTATCCTGTCCTGTCCTGTCCTGTCCTATCCTGTCCTATCCTATCTTATCCTGTCCTGTCCTGTCCTATCTTATCCTGTCCTGTCCTATGCTATCCTATCCTTTCTTATCCTGTCCTGTCCTGTCCTATCCTATCCTATCCTATCTTATCCTGTCCTGTCCTATCTTATCCTGTCCTGTCCTGTCCTGTCATGTCCTATCCTATCCTATCTTATCCTGTCCTGTCCTATCTTATCCTGTCCTGTCCTGTCATGTCCTATCCTATCCTATCTTACCCTGTCCTGTCCTATCTTATCCTGTCCTGTCCTGTCCTGTCCTGTGCAGTCCTACTCTATTCTTTGGCGGAGGAGAATCTTGTGATTGTTCTGCATTGTTATCTATGCTGACTGAGACCAAGTCTGAGGTGGTGAAGATGCTGATGTTGGTCTTCCCGGCTTGCATCTTCCCATCAGCTCCAAATCTGCTGCTGACTAAAGTAATTCTTTTTCTAAATATTTATTTATTTATTCCCTTCTGTTGCCCTTGTTGTTTCATTGTTGTCCCCAAAAGTGACTTAGAGGTCACACAGGCTCTGGTGAATATAAATAAATAAATATAACTATAAAAGTATAAGTATAAATATAAATGCCCCAGAGCAGAGGAATGGAGGTAAATAGTTAATTTTAGCCACTTTTTTTTTTCAAGAATGGGAGCTACTCCCTGCCCTAATCCAACTTTCTAGCCAATTTTCTCTACTCCAACACTATTCTTTCAGACAATATTCTTCTCCAACTTCAGGCTAGCTACCAACCTCAAGCAAAACTATCATAGTTGTGTGCCGCCAGGAACATGCCTAAAATGGTTTCCCTAGCTTTCTTCCACCCTAAAATCTCTAATCTCATCTGCTCTGATCCTAGTTTTTGGTTCCTGTTCATTAACCATCGTGTCTCAGCTTAGGGCATGCCACCTTCCAGACATCAATCTGCAGATGCTACCATGACTCCATCCCAACTTCTCTGGGCAGACGACCTCACCAGTGTGTCCTGGACCCTCACATCTCCAGAGCTCTGGTCCACTAGGGAAAGACAGAAACAGGCTGGGGGTGTGGATCCACCTGTCAGAGCCCATACTTAGCGGAGAAGCAATGAAAGAAGCCAGAATTCCCACTTTCTGCACTCCCAGAACAACCTTGATCCATATCCCCAGTGGAGAAGAAGTGATAGGAGGAAGATCAGAGGACTCTGCACTCCAGCTCCATCAGCACCCAGAGAGACAGAAGGAAAAGGAGAGGGACATATGGAGGTAGTTATTTTGTCATGAGTGGTTTGGAGGGGAAGAGAGGATTGAATCAGGAGATAAAGAGGGCAACTATGTATAAACGTGGGCAGGTAGTTGTAGAGAAGATGGTTGGCCCATGTCAACAACCTTAGGGGAACTGCGGTGGCTTGCAGTGGGGAGACTGAAGATTCAGAACTGGTGGTGGGAATAGCGTGGGTTCAAACTTCTATTGATGTGTAATTCTGTAATATAAAAATAAATGAACGAATGAACCCAGTACCTGTGAGCTACGAGCAGGACAGAGGGAGGCCTAGGACCCCAGAAGACGCGCGCCTTGCAGATCTACCCCTCTGTGGTCTCCCGTGGTTCTGGAAATGTCTGTGAGGCACACAAGCACAGGGTTCAGGGGCTGAGCCATTTGAATGGGTGTTCAGTTGGGGAAACTGCCTGGGGTGCTGGGGGCAGTTTAGCATCTAAAACAAAGGACATAAGATGAAAAATAAATAAACAAAATGCCATCACCCTCTCTTTTCTCCACTCCTCCTGCAAAAACAAAGAAAACCAAACCAAACCACAGAGGGAAAGGGAAGACAGCACTGAGACTAGAGAGTCCAGAAGAAGAAGTACAAGCCCGGTCCAGGATGCCTCACGGAAGTCGCAGGCGTGGGGTTTGAATTTGTGTTTGTGCATGGAGAGGCAGGCACACTCCCTATGGGGCCACCCCGAGAGCTTGGCCAGTGAGTCTCATGAGCGAGTCCCTTTTGAACGCAGGAGAATTCTTGTGCTGTTTGGGAGCTAGGTCCCAGCGAGTTCTGGGAAGGGCAGTTCTTCAAGTAAAAGTCAGTTCCTGCCTACATCAATGGTTTCTGTAAGCTCGGGTGTAAAATGTTATCAGACTACTCTTGCATGTTTTGGACAAAAGTGCTGGGAATATCTCTCCTATGCACCCCTGGCCTGTAGCTGCCTGCAGGTTTATGCTGCCAGGCATCAAAGACTCTGCCTCGGGAAGAGAGAAAAGGCCCTGACCAGCTGACGTATAGCACTCCCCAGCCGCAATTCCCTGGGGACGATCCATGATCCCGTCCAGCTCCCAACACTACCAGAGAAAGCAATTTCTCTGGTCCTGAGTTCAGTGTAGCCTTAGGGTGACACTAATGACAGTACATTGAGTTTACACCATGTGCTGAGCACTGGGGATGAGCAGCCAGGCTGTAGTGAGCCCAGTTCAGTGTACACAGTAAGAAAAGCAAGGATCCAGGTTCGAGCCCCCAGCTCCCCACCTGCAGGGGGGACGCTTCACAGGTGGTGATGCAGGTCTGCAGGTGTCTGTCTTTCTCTCTCCCTCTCTATCTCCCCCCTCTCTCAATTTCTCTCTGTCCTAGCCAATAAAATAAAATAAATGGCCTCCAGGAGCAGTGGATACATAGTGCCGGCACCAAGCCCCAGTGATAAATCTAGAAGCAAAATAAACAAATAAATATAAATATTTTAGATGCATCTTTTTATCAGTCCTCATAGTTGAAGGAAACAAAACTCAGACAAAGAGTCAACTTATCCTGCCTAGGTTAGCAGGTGCTAATTGGTGGAAACAAGAGTTTAAAATAAATCGACACGTTGGTCATCACTCAGTTGGGAGGTTCTCATGTTTTTCAGCCTCAGGAACTTCTGTTCTCTAAGAGGGAATTGAAGACATGATGAGTTTCCATGTGGCCTCCTGACATTTACCACAGCAGAAATTAAACTGCCTAAAATCACAAGAGTACAGCCGGGGAGTCGGGCAGTAGCGCAACGGGTTAAGTGCACGTGGCACAAAGCGCAAGGTCCGGCGTAAGGATCCATTAGAGACCCCGGCTCCCCACCTGCAGGAGAGTCGCTTCACAGGCGGTGAAGCAGGTCTGCAGGTGTCTGTCTTTCTCTCCCCCTCTCTGTCTTCCCCTCCTCTCTCCATTTCTCTCTGTCCTATCTAACAATAACGACAATAATG
This sequence comes from Erinaceus europaeus, assembly GCF_950295315.1. Taxonomy (NCBI): domain Eukaryota; kingdom Metazoa; phylum Chordata; class Mammalia; order Eulipotyphla; family Erinaceidae; genus Erinaceus; species Erinaceus europaeus. The sequence continues at coordinate 100,224,748 of NC_080173.1, forward strand.
ACTATAACAATGAAACAACAAGGGCGACAAAAGGGAATAAATATTTTAAAAAATTTTAAATCTCAATAGTGCAGCCGTTACCTCCTAAGCGTAGCTCCAATTTCCACAGTCAAAACTTCTGAGTGAGACAAGCAAGGGGCTTGGCCAGTCCCACAAAGCTTCAGTGTCTGGTCGGAGAAGCTGCTGGGTCCCCCGCGATGCTTCCGCATCTGCCTGCTTGTGGAGTCCAGCGAGCAGGTCCCTCACAGGTCACTGGAGGAAGAGAGAGCAGGAGGACCACCGGGCTGGCCTTTGGGGACGCTCGGCTCCCGAGACACATCTGGAGGGCGGCCAGACAGGTCCTGCACCTGGTGCAAAAGCCATGGGAGACCCTCCAGTCTCTGTCACCCCTCTCCAGACTCTCCCAGCACTGGTGTCCTCACTCCCATGTCTCCTCCAAGAAGCAGAAGGGTTGTAAGAGGCACCCCCAGCTGAGGGCCACAGCACTCAGCACACAGCACCCTGAACCCCGAGCTCAGGATGACAGCACTCAGCACACAGCACCCTGCACCCCCAGCTGAGGGCCACAGCACTCAGCACACAGCTCCCTGCACCCCCGGTTGAGGGCCACAGCACTCAGCACACAGCACCCTGAACCCCCACCTGAGGGCCACAGCACTCAGCACACAGCACCCTGCACCCCCAGCTGAGGGCCACAGCACTCAGCACACAGCTCCCTGAACCCCCACCTGAGGGCCACAGCACTCAGCACACAGCACCCTGCACCCCCACCTGAGGGCCACAGCACTCAGCACACAGCACCCTGCACCCCCAGCTCAGGGTGACAGCACTCAGCACACAGCACCCTGAACCCCCAGCTGAGGGCCACAGCACTCAGCACACAGCACCCTGAACCCCCAGCTGAGGGCCACAGCACTCAGCACACAGCACCCTGAACCCCGAGCTGAGGGCCACAGCACTCAAAACACAGCACCCTGCACCCCCAGCTGAGGGCCACAGCACTCAGCACACAGCTCCCTGCACCCCCGGTTGAGGGCCACAGCACTCAGCACACAGCACCCTGAACCCCCACCTGAGGGCCACAGCACTCAGCACACAGCACCCTGCACCCCCAGCTCAGGATGACAGCACTCAGCACACAGCACCCTGAACCCCCAGCTGAGGGCCACAGCACTCAGCACACAGCACCCTGCACCCCCAGCTCAGGGTGACAGCACTCAGCACACAGCACCCTGCACCTCCAGCAGAGGGCCACAGCACTCAGCACACAGCACCCTGAACCCCCAGCTGAGGGCCACAGTACTCAGCACACAGCACCCTGCACCTCCAGCTGAGGGCCACAGCACTCAGCACACAGTACCCTGAACCCCCAGCTGAGGGCCACAGCACTCAGCACACAGCACCCTGCACCCCCAGCTCAGGATGACAGCACTCAGCACACAGCACCCTGAACCCCCAGCTGAGGGCCACAGCACTCAGCACACAGCACCCTGCACACCCAGCTGAGGGCCACAGCACTCAGCACACAGCACCCTGCACACCCAGCTGAGGGCCACAGCACTCAGCACACAGCACCCTGAACCCCCACCTGAGGGCCACAGCACTCAGCACACAGCACCCTGAACCCCCAGCTCAGGGTGACAGCACTCAGCACATAGCACCCTGCACCTCCAGCTGAGGGCCACAGCACTCAGCACACAGCACCCTGAACCCCCAGCTCAGGGTGACAGCACTCAGCACACAGCACCCTGCACCCCCAGCTGAGGGCCACAGCACTCAGCACACAGCACCCTGCACCCCCAGCACAGGATGACAGCACTCAGCACACAGCACCCTGAACCCCCAGCTGAGGGCCACAGCACTCAGCACACAGCACCCTGCACCCCCAGCTCAGGGTGACAGCACTCAGCACACAGCACCCTGCACCCCCAGCTGAGGGCCACAGCACTCAGCACACAGCACCCTGCACCCCCAGCTGAGGGCCACAGCACTCAGCACACAGCACCCTGCACCCCCAGCTGAGGGCCACAGCACTCAGCACACAGCACCCTGCACCTCCAGCTGAGGGCCACAGCACTCAGCACACAGTACCCTGAACCCCCAGCTGAGGGCCACAGCACTAAGCACACAGCACCCTGAACCCCCAGCTGAGGGCCACAGCACTCAGCACACAGCACCCTGCACCCCCAGCTGAGGGCCACAGCACTCAGCACACAGCACCCTGAACCCCCAGCTGAGGGCCACAGCACTCAGCACACAGCACCCTGCACCCCCAGCTCAGGATGACAGCACTCAGCACACAGCACCCTGAACCCCCATCTGAGGGCCACAGCACTCAGCACACAGCACCCTGAACCCCCAGCTAAGGGCCACAGCACTCAGCACACAGCACCCTGCACCCCCAGCTGAGGGCCACAGCACTCAGCACACAGCACCCTGAACCCCCATCTGAGGGCCACAGCACTCAGCACACAGCACTCTGAACCCCCAGCTGAGGTCCACAGCACTCAGCACACAGCTCCCTGCACCCCCAGCTGAGGGCCACAGCACTCAGCACACAGCACCCTGAACCCCCAGCTCAGGGTGACAGCACTCAGCACACAGCACCCTGCACCTCCAGCTCAGGGTGACAGCACTCAGCACACAGCACCCTGAACCCCCAGCTCAGGATGACAGCACTCAGCACACAGCACCCTGCACCCCCAGCTGAGGGCCACAGCACTCAGCACACAGCACCCTGCACCCCCAGCTGAGGGCCACAGCACTCAGCACACAGCACCCTGCACCCCCAGCTGAGGGCCACAGCACTCAGCACACAGCACCCTGAACCCCCAGCTGAGGGCCACAGCACTCAGCACACAGCACCCTGTACCCCCAGCTGAGGGCCACAGCACTCAGCACACAGCACCCTGTACCCCCAGCTGAGGGCCACAGCACTCAGCACACAGCACCCTGCACCCCCAGCTGAGGGCCACAGCACTCAGCACACAGCACCCTGCACCTCCAGCTGAGGGCCACAGCACTCAGCACACAGCACCCTGTACCCCCAGCTCAGGATGACAGCACTCAGCACACAGCACCCTGCACCCCCAGCTGAGGGCCACAGCACTCAGCACACAGCACCCTGCACCTCCAGCTGAGGGCCACAGCACTCAGCACACAGCACCCTGTACCCCCAGCTCAGGATGACAGCACTCAGCACACAGCACCCTGCACCTCCAGCTGAGGGCCACAGCACTCAGCACACAGCACCCTGCACTCCCAGCTCAGGACCACAGGACCCTACACACAGCACCCCATTCCCCCAGCTGAGGACCACAGCACCCTGCACACAGCACCCTGCTCCTGCTCCTTTGAGCCAGCCTGGAGCCATCAGTACCAAGCGAAGGTCACATCTACTGCGCAGGCCCTGGCCCTGACCAACCCCAGGTCGCAGCATGCAGTCTCTGCCTTGCACACAGACACCTGTAAGGTAGTTCCTCAGAGACGCGCACATTTCAAATCCTGATAAGTGTCACCTGACAGCAGGGAGACTCCGTCTCTACTCCCGTGAACTCAGCACAAGACTCAGATGTAAGGCCGCGGCACCAGACTCCTGGACCTGGGTGTCCTCATGAAGCTCCAAGGTGGGTCCCAGGAGTCACTGTCTGCTGGGCAGCCAAGTGAGTACGTTCCTTGCAACCAGGAAGCAGTCCTGTTTACTGGAAGTCTCTCTCTCCTGCTGTCTCTCTCTGTTTCTCTCTCTCTCTCTCTCTCTCTCTCTCTCTCTCTGAAAGCCCCTGGAGTGTGCTGGGCTGTTTACACAGTTCCGCTTCCCTCCATCTCAGCTGTTCCTTCACCCATGTTCTGCCCTCACCCCAGCTGTAGTCCCAGATCAAACACCATCAGGTCTGCAAGACCCTTTTGACTCCTCACTTGCCTTTCCTGAGTCCTGCGTAGATGTCTAGCCCACCAGACCATGACTGCCTTCTAGACCACGGCGTCTCACACTGTGGTGTGCAAACAGATCCCCAGGGCATCTGACAGAAAGGCAAGCCATCATTCAGTCACCCATGGCAGGGCCTGGGAGGGCTCTTCTGAGAAAGACTCAGTTCTTGGCATTCTGGAGTCCATACCCTCTTAAGTGCACCCTCAGCCCATGCAGTTCCTGAGCAGCAAGGCTGAGCCATGCCTTTCAAAGCCTAAGCCAAGTGTGGACTGCTGAAAGGCCTCACGCAAACACAGACTTCCACCCCAATCAGCACCCTGCGTGCCCAGGACTCTGGTCCAGATGAGCAAACTGAGAATCTTGATTTGTGTTTTATACAGAGACTTCAGTCTTTTAAAATTATTTTTTATCTTTTAATGAGAGAGATACAAAGAGAGAGAGACAGAGAGACAGAGAGAGACAGAGACAGAGATACAGAGAGAGAGAGCAGAGCCCTGTGCAGCTCTGGCTTATGGTGGCTCTGGGCTTGCAGATGTGATTTTGGAGCCTCAAGCATGAAAGCCTTTCCCGTAATAATTGTGCTCTCTCCCCAGCACCAAAGACTATTGCCAACAGCTCCTGCGTGATGCCGGCACTGCCAGTCTACAGGTGTTACCTTGGTCAGCACTGCCCCCAGACGCTGCCGGACTCATCTGTGAAGCCCAGGGCCTGACCGACAAAACACATCGGTCGACTTGTGTCAATGGAGGTAAAGAAGGAACAAGCAGTGGGAGCCAAGGGTGTGATGAGAGCTTCAGCCGAGACGGCAGAGAAGCAGGTGCCCTGGGCCACTGCCTGCAGCTTGGAGGAGCAATGAGGGATCAAGGTCTGCATCCTCCCAGAGCCCCTGCCCAGGCCCTGGGGGCACTTAGCTCTGGGACCAGCCATAGTCTGGGTCTGGGTTACAGATTTTGACAGCAGCTTTAGCAGGCTCAGTGCCATCCTCTGGGAGTCATGCCAGCAGATACCAGAAACCCATGCAGCTGGGCAGATGGTAAGGAAAGAGGCCGGGAGGGAAGGCAAGGCAGCCAGGCTGCTTCAGTCACAGCCTCTCCAACTCTGCCCCCCAGCGTTCACTTCCTGCCAGGCAGCTCCTGGTGGCAGAGGAACTCCCAGGCGGAGGTGGCCCATGCCAGCCTCTATCTAGGTTCTGCCGTGCTCTGTCCTTTCTCTCTGCGGGTTATGTGTGTGTGTGGTCAGGCATGAGACGATTGACCTCACCACAGAGAATTCAACTTTCAGGTGTCTGTCTCATCACAGAACCTGACAAGGCTTCCTTGTACCTGTGATAAACAAAAGGAAGAGACGATTTTTAAATTTTTTTATATTTATTTATTTTCCCTTTTGTTGCCCTTATTTTTCATTGTTACTGTAGTTATTATTGTTGTTGTTATTGATGTCGTCATTGTTAGATAGGACAGAGAGAAAAGGAGAGAGGAGGGGAAGACAGAGAGGGGGAGAGAAAGACAGACACCTGCAGACCTGCTTCACCGCCTGTGAAGCGACTCCCCTGCAGGTGGGGAGCCGGGGGCTCGAATGAGGATCCTTATGCAGGTCCTTGCGCTTTGTGCCACGTGCACTTAACCCACTGCGCTACCGCCTGACTCCTGACAATTTTTTTTTTTGTCATCATGATCATGATCATCATCATCTTGATTGGACACAAGCAGCTACCTCATGACCCAAACAAAGCTGGTGTGAACATGTCAAAAAGATGAGAAGAGAGCCCCTTGGCACATATCTAAAGTAGACTTCCTAGCTTCTTCTAATCTGAAGACCCCAAATCTCACCTTCTATATTCTTAACTTTAGTTTCCTCATTATTAAATGATTTGTTCTGCTTTATATCTTAATGCTTTTTCAGACACTAGGTTGCACATGCTACCATGATACCATATTGACTTCCCTGGGCAGACGCCCTTACTAATGTGTCCTGGGACCCCACCTCCCCAGGGTCCTGCCCCACTAGGGACAGACAGACACAGGCTGGGGGTGTGGATCCACCTGTCAACACCCATGTCCAGTGGAGAAGCAATGACAGAAGCCAGACCTCCCGCCTTCTGCTCCCCATAGAGAATTGTGGTCCAGGCTCCCAGAGGGATGAAAAACAGGGAAGCTTCCAATGGAGGGGAGGGGACAGGGGACTCTGGTGGCGGGAACCATGTGGAATTGTGCCCCTGTGATCCCACAGTCTTTTTGATCATTATTAAATCACTAATAAAATATAAAATAAAATAGGAGAAGTGCCCTGAGTCTGGACGAAGCAGTTGAGTTGCCAAGTTCATCGACCCTGTAGTTCTCCTCCCTCTCCAGCTGTGTGGCTCACCCAGTCGGAAGTGCTCACTGGGTGCTGACTGCGTGTGCTCATAGCACGAACAGAAGAGGGCGCACTCCAGGCTACAGGAAGCTGGCTCTCCATTTGAGAGAACAGCACTGGCAATAGCAAAATATATCAATCTATGTATTACATATCATGTGATTCTAGGTGAGCCAAGAAAGGGCATCAGACACGTCCAGGGAAGGATGGCAGTGAGGTTCAGCTCTTTTTTTTTTTAACCTCTTTATTAAGGAGTTAATAGTTCTGAATACAGCTGTTAGCATATGCGTACAGTCTCTGTGGTAGGTGTCTGCAAAACACTCTCACCTTCAACTCAGGTCCTTTTCCACCATGACACACCAGGACTCCCAACCCCCCATGCCCAGTCCCCCCCACCCCATACGTCATTCTTTTCCAGAGGGCTTAGCTTTTGGTACAATACACAAATCCAGCCCAAGTTTACTTTGTGTTTTGCCTATCTGTCCTTATTTCTTAAGCTTTGCCTTAAGTGAGACCACTTGGCATTCATCCTTCTCTTTTTGGTTTATCTCACTCAGCATGATTCCTTCAAGTGCCATCCACAACGAGGCAAAGGAAATCAGTTCATCCTTCTTCACAGCTGAGTAGTATTCCACTGCGTGTCTAGACCACAACTTGCTCAGCCTCTCATCTGTTTCTGGACACCTGGTTGCTTCCCGATGTTGGCTATCACAACTTGTGCTGCTGTGAACATCTATGCACATAGAGCTCTTTGGGTAGACCTCTCAATGAGGTGGCTAGAGAAAGCCTCACGGAGAAGGCAGCACACAGAGACGTGAAGGTGGGAGAAGGAGGCCCCGCCAGCACCTGGGAGAAGGCACCCAGGCAACCCAGGCAGAGGGAACTGCGGGCGTGGAAGTCCAGCAGTGGAAACGCGCTTTGTCTGCTCAGGGACGTCCAGGGCCGATCTGGCAAGAGCGGAGTGAGCAAAGAGAAAGCTGTGGGAGACAGAGAGAGAAGGGTGGAGGTTGCACGGTGCGCCTCCCAACAGAAAGACCGGAAGAGGAAGCCTGCCTCCTGAAAAGCTCTGAATCGCCCTGCCTGCCTTGAGGAGAGAGAGCACTCCAGGGCGTCTCGACCAAAATGGGGACAACAGGTTTAAAGCGTGAAAAGGGTCTGGGCTGGACTTCTTTGTGTGCGTTGAAGACGGAACTGACAGGGCTTGTAAAAAGATGACTTGTTTGGTGTGGCAAGGTCCGAGGCAGGGGTATCCTCTCACCGTCACCGGGAAGGGCTGGGCTGTCACTTTACCTTGCCAAGAGGGTCACCATGACAGCAAAGAGTTTTAGGAAAAGATCCAACGTTGGATTTTAGATGCCTTTCAGAGGAAACATCAAGTAGAAAGCTGGGCAGGGACCGGGGGTTGAGGGGAAGGGGTGGGGGTCTCGGGCGCACGTGGTTCCTTTTCAGTATGAACGTGATATTTGTAACTATGCGAGTGGTGTCGCCAAGGGAGTGAGCACAGCTAGGGAGGAGAAAGGGGCCACAGTGCAAAGCTGGACACTAGGCTGGGCCGTGGTGCAGCGGGTTAAGCTCACAAGGTGTGAAGCACAAGGACCAGCGCAAGGATCCTGGTTCAAGTCCCCAGCTCCCCACCTGCAGGGGAATCGCTTTACAAGAGGTGAAGCAGGTCTGCAGGCGTCTCTCTTTCTGTCTCTTTCTGTCTTCCCCTCTCCTCTCAATTTCTCTCTGTCCTATTCAATAAAACAGGGGGAAAATGAGAAGAAGAAAAAAAAAAGGCCTACAGGAGCAATGGGTTTATTGTGATGGCACCGAGCCCCATTGATAACCTTGGAGGCGAAAAAAAAAAGTAGTTGAACACCAGGGGCCAGGTGGTGGCACACCTGGCTGACTGCACACATTACATGCACAAGGACATGTGTGCAAGCTTCCAGTCCCAACCTGCAGGGGGAAAGCTTTTTGAGTAGTGAAACAGGGCTGTAGGTGTCTCTCTGTTCCTCTCCCTCTCTTCCTCTCCTTCCCCTCTCCATTTCTGGCTGTTTCTAACCAATAAGTAAATAAATATATTTTAAAAAGTAGAAGAAAGTTGGACATTGGGCACAAGGGGCTTTGAGAAGTCTCTGTGGGTGAAACACGGAGCATAGGGCAGGAGACTGGGCCACTCTTCACCTGGACAGAAAGACAACCAGAAGAGAGAGTCACAGTGGGGTCGGGTGGGGTGGGCTGAGCGGTCGAGTCCATCGAGGCCTGAGAGGTGGCTGTTGCATTTGGACAGACGGAGTCACTGGTGACCTTACCAAGGCCAGTCCAGTGTTGGGGTGAGCCTGAGGGAAGGGTGTTCCAGCAAGCACTAGTGAGCTGGACTGGATGAATGAGAGTCAATCCTTTGGCATAGTTTTATTTTGAAGAAATGGGACAGTGGTTCAGGGTGGGAGTGGAGCAGGGGAGGGATGGGAGAGATTTTGTTGCTCTTTGTGGAAGAAAGAGGTAAAGACATGTGTGTATAGTGGGGGAGGCCCAGCGGAGCAGGAAGGCCTGTGCTCGGAGGACTGGGCAGCGGACACTGGGTTTCTGAGCAAGGTGGGAGGGACAGTCTTCGATAGGAGTGTGGAGGTTCACCCCAGAGACCACAGGGCTGCAGTGGGAGGGGAGAGGGAGAGGAATCTCCTCTGAGGGTGTCTGCTTCCCTGGTGAAATAGGAAGCGAGATCATTAGTAAGAATGCGGACGCGGGGTGGCACTGGAGGGCTGAGCCGGTGAAGTCAGGTCCTAGAGAAAAGCTGTGCTTGTGTTTGAGGGTAAAACAAATCCTCAGATTCCTTCCCTCCTGGGATACCCAGCCATGAGCAGTGTGACCTCACCGCACATTCCAAGAAAGGAAAATTCTTGATTCCAACTCTTTGATGTGACTTAACTTTGTAAACCTTGACAGAACACAGCCAGAAAGTGGCGTGGCGTGACCTCCGAGGTCCGCTGTGAGGTGTTTTGCAGCCTTTGTTGATGCCGAGACCGTGGAGCGGTGAAGCTGGCTGACGGGCTGCAGGGAGAGACCCCATGTTGACCACCACACCAGGTGGCCAGGGAGAGCAGCCACTTGGACCCCCAGCTAAGCCAGACTCGTGAAGCGTAGCAGTGCGGTGCTAGCAGCAGTGTTTAGAAACTGTTAGGCTGCAAAGACAGAGGTCTGTGTGAGTAGTGAGATCATCCAGAACTGCTACAGGAAAACGAGAGAGCACCACAGACCACAGCCACTCCTAGGCTGACAAGAAGGCAGCAACTTCTATTCTCAAACTTGGAGACATCTTGTCATGTCGCCTTCTTGTTTATCCTAGATGTGTCTGATTCCAACACTTAGCTGTGAACAAACATCTCCATCATTCTTCCAAGAGTTTCAACCCTTCAGACCTCAGCCAGGGAAATAGTTCAGCTGGGAGACTTATCAGAGTGAATCCTCAGGCTCCTGGTTCAGCCCCCAGTGTCACCTGTATCGGCGTGATACAGGTGTGTGTGTGTGTGTGTGTGTGTGTGTGTGTGTCCTGTGTCCCTCTTCCCTTCAGTCTTCTGTGAAACTCTCTGTCTTGCACACATAATAAATAAAAATAAAAGCTTCTTTTTTTTTTTAATTGCCACCGGAGTTATTGCTGGGCCTTGGTGCCTACTTGGTAAATCCACCACTCCCAGTCCCAGTGGCCATTTTTCCTTTTCCTTTTTTTAAATTTGTATCTGATAGGGTGGAGAGAAGCTGCCAGGGTGAGGGGAAGACAGAGAGGGGGAGAGACAGAGAGACACCTGCAGCTCTTACTTCACCACCTGTGAGACTCCCCCCACCCCACCCCCTGCAGGAGAGGACCAGGATCTGAATTCAGGTCCTTGCACCTAGTCACCCATATGCTGGACCAAATAACATCTTAAACTAAGCACCTGAGAGCACCACCACCTGCTTTCACCAACGGTTTCTTGCTGTAGGGACAAGGTGGACTCTTGGATGAGCAAAGTCCCTCTCGTTCACCTGCAGGACTCACCAGGCCGGTTTTGGTGTCCTGGAGTGACCTGGGGTCAGACACAGCCTCCTGTACCACGTAGCTATGGCAGTGAGTTCCAGAGTTAGGCAAGATGGTCACAGCAAGGGCTCCTCTCTGACACCCCACTCCTTAGGAATTGACAGACTGGGCTGGGGAGACAGCATATAGTTCTGCAAAAAGTCTGTCATGCCTGAGGCACCTGCACCACCATAGCCAGAGCTGAGCAGTCCTCTCTCTCCCTCTCCCTCTCCCTCTCCCTCTCTCTCCCTCCTTCTCCCTTCCTCTCCCTCTCCCTCTCTCTCCCTCCCTCTCCCTCTCCCTCCCTCTCCCTTCCTCTCTCTGCCTCTCCCTCTCCCTCCCTCTCTCTCTCTCCCTCTCCCTCTCTCCCTCTCCCTCCCTCTCTCTCTCCCTCTCTCTCTCTCCCTCTCCCTCTCTCCCTCTCCCCTCTCCCTCTCCCTCTCCCCCTCTCCCTCTCCCTCTCCCTCTCCCTCCCTCTCTCTGCCTCTCCCTCTCTCCCTCTCTCTGCCTCTCCCCCTCTCCCTCTCCCTCTCCCTCCCTCTGCCTCTCCCTCTCTCCCTCTCCCTCTCTCCCTCTCCCTCTCTCCCTCTCCCCTCTCCCTCTCCCTCTCCCTCTCCCCCTCTCCCTCTCCCTCTCTCTCCCTCTCTCTGCCTCTCCCTCTCTCCCTCTCCCCCTCCCTTTCTCCCTCTCCCCCTCCCCTCCCCCTCTCCCCCTCCCCCTCTCCCTCTCCCTCTTTATTTCTCTCTGTATGTGTGTGTGTGTGTGTGTGTGTGTATCTTACTCTCTGTATCTCTCTCATTAAAAAATAAAAAATAAACTTTTTAAAAAAGAAGAAGAAAGAAAGAAATTGACAGGCTGACTTGGCAGTGGGGCCTGAGGTAAAGAACAAACACCTCATCACAGACCCCTGCAAGCGTCAACCCGGCTTTGACCTGGCACGTTATGATCGGGCCCTCCTCAATCGGTATCGAACAGGCCATGGCCGGTGCGCCGCTATGTTCCATCGCTGGGGAGCCAGAGACGACCCGAACTGCCCCTGCAGCTCCAGACAGACTATGACCCACATAGTCAACGACTGCCACCTCTCCAGATTCAAAGGAGGTCTCGAAACTTGACATCAGGCTCAAGCTGATGCTGTTGACTGGCTACGGAAGAAGGGCAAACGCTAGAAGAAGAAGAAGAGAGATGGGCCTCTGTGAGAAGCCTCTTGATAGAGTCAAGGAGCCTGGCCATCCCCAGGCTCGGACACATATAAACTGAGGCTTCTGGGATGTCGAGGCCGAAACATAAAAGGAGAAGCTGAACAGGGATGGGTCAAAACCCAGCCGCGTAGAGGAAGTATGTAAGATCAGAGAGCAGAGGCCAGCTCGGGACTCGGGGCTGACAGCGCAGGCAGTGCTGAGTTGAGGAATCAGAATCCTAGACAGTTGAGGTCTGACTCCTGTGCTGTGCAGGGTCCTTGCATCGAGTCTCCTTCCCTTCCTTGACCCCCTGCACCCCCCCCACACACTGAAGAGTTTCCTGGCATCCACTGAACACACGCTCCCTCCCCTGCCTTGGGCTGGCACCTGTGGGGACCCCACACCTGGAGCTCCCCACCAGGTCAGCCTCTCACCACATCTGCATCTGATCCTCTCCGACAAGCAGCAGTCTGAACTTCTTTCAAAGAACTGAACAGTGTACCCAAGGGCAGCAGAAGGCAGACAAGGGCTAGGTGCAGGACTGGCCGGTGGGGCATGTCGCCAGACACCCAGCTCCCTGAACAAGAGTGGCAGGTCTGAGGTCTAGGGCTGTCTTTGTTAAGTTAGTACTCTCTTGTGAAAGAAAGAAATCTTTCTGGAGAGAGAGAGAGAGAGAGAGAGAGAGAGAGAGAGGAAGAAAGGGTCAGGTGGTGGTACATCTGATCAAGCACTCACATTCCAGTGCGCAAGGACCTGAGTTTGAGTCCCCAGTCCCCACTTCAGGGGGAAAGCTTCACTAGCGGTGAAACAGTTCTCTCTCTCTGTCTTCCTCCTCTCTTCTTCTTCTAGCGTTTGCCCTTCTTCCGTAGCCAGTCACCAGCGTCAGGTTGAGCCTGATGTCAAGTTTCGAGACCTCCTTTGAATCTGGAGAGGTGGCAGTCGTTGACTATGTGGGTCATAGTCTGTCTGGAGCCGCAGGGGCAGTTCGGGTCGTCTCTGGCTCCCCAGCGATGGAACATAGCGGCGCACCGGCCATGGCCTGTTCGATAGCGATTGAGGAGGGACCGATCATAACGTGCTAGGTCAAAGCCGGGTTGACGCTCGCAAGGGTCTGTGATGAGGTGTTTATTCTTTACCTCAGCTGACTGCCAGCTCTGTTTCCAAGAGTCTGGAACAGAGACGTTCAGTGTAGGCTTAGGGGACCAGATTGGGTGATGAGACGTCAAGCGTTGGACAGGGTGGGCGAAGATATCCACGTATATTGGCAGGTCCGGTCGAGCGTAGACGTGGGAAATGAACTTAGATGATGCCGCATCCCGACGAATATCTGGCGGGGCGATGTTGCTAAGAACTGGCAGCCATGGGACCGGGGTGGAATGGATGGTTCCAGAAATGATCCTCATGGAGGAATATAATTTGGAATCGACCAAGTGGACATGGGGGCTACGGAACCATCCTGGGGCACAGTATTCTGCAGTGGAATAGCATAATGCCAGAGAGGATGATCGTAGTGTGGAAGCGCTCGCGCCCCATGAGGAGCTGGCCAGTCTTGCAATGATGTGATTCCTCGCGCCCACCTTTGCTGCAGTTTTTATGAGATGTTCGTGAAATGACAGATTCCTTCTCTCTCAATTTCTCTGTCTCTATCCAATAACAAATTAAAGCAATAAATAAAAAATATTTAAAAGGATGGAAGGAAGAAGGGCTAGGGCACACCTGTTTTATCTAGTTTCACGGGCTTTGTGCCAAAGCCATGCCTGGTCCCTCTATGTGTGCGTGTCCCTGTATCCTCATGACTTCTGTGACAGGGAGGTTTCACCTGCTCCCCCCACAGTCTCCCCTCTGCAGGCAGCCGGGATGTGGAGGGCGCCTGGCAGCAGCCGGCTCCTGAGTCTCAGAGAGGCTGCGGGTGGAAGGCTCCCCACACGCGACCTTGACTGTGGGCTTGTTGTGCAGTTTTCTCACGTTACCTGTACAGTGTCCTGACACTCCTGCGTCACTCATCTGCCTGTCTCAGCACCTATAGCCCTCTGTAGTGGGGGTACCAAGGACTCAGCACTCCAGCTAGCCTGTTTCATCACCTACAGCCCTCTGTGGTGGGGGTACCAAGGACTCAGCACTCCAGATATCCTGCCTCATCACCTACAGCCCTCTGTGGTGGGGGTACCAAGTACTCAGCACTCTGGTTGGCCTGCTTCATCACCTACAGCCCACTGTGGTGGGGGTACCAAGTACTCAGCACTCTAGATACCCTGCCTCATCACCTACAGCCCACTGTGGTGGGGGTACCAAGTACTCAGCACTCTAGATACCCTGCCTCATCACCTACAGCCCACTGTGGTGGGGGTACCAAGTACTCAGCACTCTGGCTGGCCTGCTTCACCACCTACAGCACACTGTGGTGAGGGTACCAAGTAGTCAGCAGTCTGGCTGGCCTACTCCATCACCTACAGCCCACTGTGGTGGGGGTACCAAGTACTCAGCACTCCAGATGACCTGCCTCATCACCTACAGCCCACTGTGGTGGGGGTACCGTGTTACTTAGCACTCTCATGGCAGAGTGTAAACGAAGACCTGGAAAGACATAGCAAGCTTCCTGTGTATGGGGTGGGTGCAGGGCTGCGGTCTGAACTGCATCCCTGCTGATCCCCACACAGCACAGGAGTCAGAGCTGCAGGTCTGGAGACACTTCCAGCCGGAGGCCTCTCCAGGTAAGGCCTTTCGGGGGCCGGGTGGAGTGAAGACTGGGGAGCAGGGGGAGAGCCGGCAGTAAAGGACCTGGGACCTCCAAGGAGAAGGTGCCCCTCCCTCAGTCCTGCACCAGGTCCTTGTCAGGGGGGCTTCTAACCGTGAGTAAGCAGAGAGGAGAATTCACCCAAAGCCTGAACCTGCTTTATTCCGGAGGAGTTAGCAGGGGAGAGGAGGGCAAGTCCATCACTTTACAGACTTTTTTCTTCTTCTTTTTAAAAAATATTTATTTATTCATTCCCTTTTGTTGCCCTTGTTGTTTTATTGTTGTTGTTATTGGTGTTGTCATTGTTGGATAGGACAGAGAGAAATGGAGAGAGGAGGGGAAGACAGAGAGGGGGAGAGAAAGACAGACACCTGCAGACCTGCTTCACCACCTGTGAAGCGACTCCCCTGCAGGTGGGGAGCCGGGGGCTTGAACCGGGATTCTTACGCCAGTCCTTGCGCTTTGCGCCATGTGCACTTAACCCGCTGCATTACTGCCCAACTCCCCAGACTTGTTTTAAAAGTATGTCTATGGATGTGTTTATTTATTTATCCTGGATAGAGGCAGAAGTTGAGAGGAAAGGGGAAATAGACAGACAGAAACTATAGCACTGAGCGCTGCTTCACACTCGCGAAGCCTAACCCCCCCACCCCAGCAACACCCACAGGTGGGGATCAGGAGCTTGAGCCCAGGGCCTTGCACACGACTACCTGTGTTCTAGTGGGTATGCCTCCATCTTGTCCAGCCTGAAGACTTTTATTCCCTAGGCAGATGTGTCCCAGGTTCAGTCCCCAGCACCACCCTAAGTCAGAGTTGAGCAGTGCTCTGGAGAAAACAAATAAATAAACTGATTCATTGATTAATTCAGGGGCTTTAGATACATTTAATGAGGTCTTCTAAGTAAGCAGACAGGCCATCAGGCTCTTGCTGTTTTGAGAGGACTTCTTAGATATCTCTTGAATGTGCAGAAGCTGATCCTTCTGGGTTTTGCCTCCTTGTCCTTATCTTATTGTGAGAATAAAATTAAAAAATCTTTATGAGGCCCATGTATTGGTGAGCACTGTGGCCCTTGGAATGGGGCCTGCAGGGTCCCAGCCTGGCTTTCCCTTGGCCTGGGAGTCTGATGGGGAGGGAGGGATTGCTGGCTGAGCAGACACTAGTCTGCCTTATATATATATAAAATCATTTATGTGCACTGATTAAGTCAGGGATTTTTTGTGGTTGGTTTGTTTTTAAGGAACAGAATTCAGGGTCCCTTTAAATTCTTCTACTTGCAATCATTCTCTCTCTCTCTCCCTCTGTCTCTGTGTGTGTGACTCATTGACTCCAGAAGCTCTCTGCCCTGCTTATTCCTCACACACATTCCCAGGCAGCACCACCGTCACCCAACTTCCCCTGCTCAGCTCCACCCACCCACCCTGCAGGGCGCTGTGATACAGTACCGCCCAGTGGGTAGAGACTCTTCTAGACTGAACCTCACCTTTAGAAGCTGGCCACTAGCAAGGGGTCATGACTACTCATGATCACTCAGTCATACAAAAAGGAGAACCTTAATCCCTTCATGTTATTCTGAGAGGCTGTGAACCCCCAGAGGCCTATCTCCATCAGCCTACAGGAAGCTGAGTACTTCCTACCCGAAGAGGACTTGAACCATAGCTCCATTCAGACTCACACTGCTCGGTGTGTGTGTGTGTGTGTGAAACCCCTTGGAAGCAGAGTAAGTGGCATGTGTCTTCTCTGTCTTGTGGGTCTGGTGTGAGGACACGCCAACAGTAAGGTAGAGGTGTGGTCTGGCTTGTGTTGCCAGGCACTGCCTACCTCTGTCTCACCAGGGAGGAGGGTGCCTGCGGGCCAGGTGAGTGTCTAAGTCATTCATTGATGTGTCTGTGAAGTGACTGACTTGATAGCCATATGGAAAATGGGTGAGTTTGTAAGACTGGGTGCTTCAATTAAAAAAAAGGTGGTTTGTTGTTGTTGCTTAAGAAGGAAAGTTTTCTTAGAGGGTTCTTTGTTGGTGAGTGATTCAGAAAGTCACCCTGGTATATGAAGGGTGAAAGGCACTGTCTCTGGAAACAGCTCAAGGGAAACTAACTTGCCAAATCTCTCTGTGGAACCAAAGTTCAAGCAGGGCAGATGAAGAAACTGTAGCCAAAGGGAAACGCCAGTTTGAAAAAGATCTGTAGGCTGGAGGCCACTGGCTACTGAACCAGGAACTTAGGGAGCCCGGACCCCAGGCCTTCAGAAGGCTGCTGACTGGCTTTGCAGCAGGTAGGAAAGTGCCCTCACCCCCACGAGGCAGGGAGACAACTGCCGGGATTCATTCATGCCGGTCTTTTTCTTTCTTTCTTTTGAGATTTATTCATTTGTTTATTGTATTCTTCTTAAAATCTTTATTAACTATTTAATAATGATTAAGAAGATTGTAAGATAACAGGGGAACAATTCCACACAGCTCCCACCACCAGAGCTCCCTGTCCCATCCCCTCCATTGGAAGCTTCCCTGTTCTTTATCCCTCTAGGAGCATGGACCACAATTCTTTATGGGGAGCAGAAGGTGGGAGGTCTGGCTTCTGTCATTAATTCTCCTCTGGACATGGGTGTTGGCAGGTGGATCCACACCCCCAGCCTGTGTCTGTCTTTCCTTAGTGGGGCAGGGCTCTGGGGAGGTGGGATTCCAAGGGACATGGTGAGGTCGTCTGACCAGGGGAAGTCAGGATGGAATCATGGTAGCATCTGCAACTTGGTGGCTGAAAGGTGGTAAGATGGAAAGCAGGACAAATAGTTTTATAAGTAGGGACCCAAAGGCAGGAATACAGCAGATGAAATAGGGGGTCTTAATTTGGGAAGAAGCTAGGGATTTTATTTTAGGTAGGTTCCCATGACTTCAGTAATTTCTCCCTGAGCCTGATAGCTAACATGTAGGTGGACTAAAAGTATTGTCTGGGAAGATGGGGTCAGGGTAGACTTTTAACCAGAGCCCTTCTCAGCTCTGTTTTATGGTTGTGCAGGGGATTGAACCTAGGACTTCAGAGCCACAGGCATGAAATGCCTTTGCAGAACCACTGTGCCATTCCCAGCCTTCAGCCTGGCCTTTAACACAGGAGCAGATCAGACTGTGCCCTCAAGCTAAGGGGTCTGGGTATGACCAGAGACATCCACTGTGACCCTCCTCCAGGGGGCCTTGGAAGGCCCCAGATCTTCAGAATTGTGGGAGCTCGCACGGCTTGCCACAGGTTCATGTGCCGCCTCAGACTCTTCAGTACTCGTCTGAGTAGCAGGACGGCTCTGAGCTCTTCAGAATGTGGGGCACCAGTGTATCAGAAAACGTTTTGGCAACTGACTCTCCCAGGAGAAAACTAGATGTCTAGTTTTTGCTGACCTCCCTGGTTTAATTCTCCCACTGCAGTTAATTTCAAGCTGCCGGCATGCAGAATCCATGCTGTGGAGAACGGCACAAGATTGCTTTTTTTTTTTTTTTTTTAATTGTTGTGGTGATTATTGTTGTCATTGTTGGATAGGACAGAGAGAAATGGAGAGAGGAGGGGAAGACAGAGAGGGGGAGAGAAAGACAAGACACCTGCAGACCTGCTTCACTGCCTGTGAAGCGACTCCCCTGCAGGTGGGGAGCCGGGGGCTTGAACTGGGATCCTTACGCCAGTCCTTGTGCCTTGCGCCACATGCGCTTAACCCGCTGCGCTACCGCCTGACTCCCAAGATTGGTTCTTTTTTTCTTTAAACATTTATTTATTGAGAGGGAGGGAGGGAGGAAGACAGAGCGTCACTCTGGCATATGCTGTACTGAGGTTGGACTTGGGTCCTCATGTCTGCAAGTCTGATGCTCCAGCTGCTGTACAGCCTCCCAAACCAAAAGACTGGTTCTGAATTCTGTTTTTTAACCAGACCACTGCTCAGCGCCAGCTTACAGTGAGTGGCGTCTGGGACACGACTGCAGGCATCCAAATCTTTTGCATAATTACTGCTTTCTCCCAGGCCCCCAAGATTGTTTCTTTTTTTAAAATATCTTTATTGGGGAATTAATGTTTTATATTCAACAGTAAATACAATAGTTTTTACATGCATAACATTTCCCAGTTTCCCATCCAAGATTGTTTATGGATCAGCAAATTCAATATTAGCCGGTCCCAGTTAGACCACCAGTCTGTAAACCTTTCCTGACTACTACAGACTGCCCTTTCCTTGCTCAGAAACCTTATTATCGCCACACCAGAGTGCTGGTCCTGAGGTTCTGGGTGCCAGCCTACGGCTGAGCTCTGGGCTGGACCTTTGGGACAGACTGTGCAGCGGATGGGACAGCAGGCTCTAGAGCAGCGTGGTGCTTCTGGCTCTCAGCCAAGGTGCCCCTCGGACCATCGTCCTTTAGAGGAATCTTAGTTTGGAGCTGTTCTGTGAAGCCCAGCTAGCTGGCAAAATATCCTGGGCTCTGTCTCCAAGCCTGTGCTCCTTGCGCTTACAAGCTGTGTGCTGCGTCCGCTATAAACCTGCTGACTCCCCCATAGTGCCAGCAGCTGGGACGCCAGCACTGACAATGGCAGCAGGGATTAGAAAATGCTAGCGTGGCTGTGTAGAGACTGCTGGTCTGGGCTCCTGTAAAAATAGGACTGACTGGGTAGAAGCAAGTCCAGAGACAGCTAGCGAGCCACAGGATGGCGTGATGGGAGATTCCAACCCCCACCCTGAGCAGATGCTCACACCCCTGTGCACAGTACCTGTGATTCCCAGCGGCCACTGCAGAGGGGCAGAAACATTCGCCCAGTAGTCGGCCAAAGAACACTCAGATTCCAGGTGGAAATTATAATATAGGTGCCACCTACTTCGGTGACCGAATTTTCTCTAAGATCTTTTCAGGTTGGTGATGTCATATTAAGAATTCCAAAAGGGGGTTAGGGGGTGTGTAGCAGGTCAACTGCACATAGTATGAAGCACAAGGGCTCACACAAGGATGCCAGTTTCAGGCCCCAGCTGCCCACCTGCAGGGAGGAGGCTTCACAAGTGGTGAAGCAGGTCTGAGGGTGTCTGTCTTTCTCTTTCCCTATCATTCCCTCCTGTCTCGATTTCTCTCTGTCTTCTCCAATAAATGGGAAGAAATGGCCTCCAGGTGCAGTGGCTTCATGGTATAGGCAACAAGCCTCAGGTGGTAACCCTGGAGGCCAAAAAAAAAAAATTCCAAAGAAAGGGACAGTTACTATATTTTGTCAGATTTTTTTTTTAAGTTTAAGATCAACTACAGGGAAGCCTAATGGGTGGGTTGGAGGGCGGGTTATATTGACCAGAATAGGACTGGGGTCCGAGACATTCCTGCCCGAGACAGGTCTCAGAGAAGAGCGCTGTAGGGTGGAGGCCCCTAGT
Source organism: Erinaceus europaeus (assembly GCF_950295315.1). NCBI lineage: Eukaryota > Metazoa > Chordata > Mammalia > Eulipotyphla > Erinaceidae > Erinaceus > Erinaceus europaeus. The sequence continues at coordinate 100,244,352 of NC_080173.1, forward strand.
ACTTACTGAGGTGCCAAGAAGCGCCATCTGGCTCTGCCCAGCCTGTACTCTCCCCTGGGCCATCCTGGTTCCTATAGGAGAGTCACGGAGTTGCTGAGACGTGGGCAGGCTGGACTCACGTCAGTGCTTGTGCCTACAGAGAGGTGAGGTTGGTCTTCTATTTGGGGGAGAACCAATTTTGCGTTGTAGGATTCAATTTTGCATTTCCTGGCTCTGCCAACCAAACAGCGATTTGTGATTTATTTTCCTAGAATCCCATTCATAAATGCAGCTACCCCTAGGGCACGTTATCCCCCTGTGGCTGAGAACCCTTTTCAGCCCCCAGAGCCATGAAGGGCCATTTGTCCACGTCTGACTCTCAGTCAGGACTGCTTCTCTCCCCTGCACCTCGCCGACAACTCCACAGTCTGAAGATACTGCCATGTGGCCAGAGGCAGGAAAGCCAAGTAGTGAGTGACACACACTGGCTCTGAGCCCCCACTCTGGTCCTCACTGTCGACGTGGCCCAAGCACTCCAGGTGTCATGTGGTGTCATGGCTGCTGCCGGGGGAAGAGGGATGCGCCGCAGGCCACAGGCTTTTACTCCCTAAACCCAAACCCACGGGAAGCACTTGGAATGGTGTGGTGGGGTCCCCCTTGTCTGTGTGTCCACCCCGGCCCCTCGACTTCTCTTGCACGACACCCATGACCAGAGTCACTGAGTCACTGAGTGAATGATCCGTGCTCAGTGCCCATGCGTCCTAGGCGGCTGGCTGCAGGCTTCACAGAGGCAGAGAGGGAGGACCTGGGCCCACGGCTCTCAGCGCTGCCGGCCAAGGCAGGAGACGCAGTGGGCGCTCGGGAGAAGGTGTCAAGTGGCTGAAGACGTATAATAGCTGCTTTGTCTTTGCTCCCCACAGCCCCCGGCCACTCACAGCCAAGTGTACGGAGAAACCCACACTCCTCGGTCTGCAGAGGAAGCCAGCATGGACAACACAACTGCCACGAGCTACTATGACCCGACCACAGAGTATGACTACGGGGACACAAGCCCATGCCAGAAGCAAGAGGTGAGGGCCTTCGGGGCCCAGCTGCTGCCCCCCTTGTATTCACTGGTATTCATCATCGGCCTGGTGGGCAACATCCTCGTGGTCCTGGTCCTCATGCAGAACAAGAGGCTCAAAAGCATGACCAGCATCTACCTCCTCAACCTGGCCGTGTCAGACCTGCTCTTCCTCTTCACGCTGCCCTTCTGGATCGACTACAACCTGAAGGATAACTGGGCGTTCGGCAACGCCACCTGCAAGTTCCTCTCGGGCCTCTACTACATGGGCTTGTACAGCGAGATCTTCTTCATCATCCTGCTGACCGTGGACAGGTACCTGGCCATCGTCCACGCCGTGTTCGCCCTGCGGGCCCGGACTGTCCCCTTCGGCATCATCAGCAGCGCATTCACCTGGCTCCTGGCCGTGCTGGCTTCCATCCCAGGCCTGTATTTTTCCAAGACCCAGTGGGAGTTTTCTCATTATACCTGCAGTCTCCACTACCCCTATGAAAGTCTCCGCCAGTGGAAACAGTTCCAGGCCCTGAAGCTGAATCTCCTGGGGCTAGTGATGCCCCTGCTGGTCATGACGGTCTGCTACGCAGGCATCATCAAGGTCCTGCTGAAGCGGCCCAACGAGAAGAAGGCCAAAGCCGTCCGTCTGATTTTTGTCATCATGGTCATCTTCTTTCTTTTCTGGACGCCCTACAATCTGGCTGTGCTCGTTTCCGCCTTCCAGGACTCCTTCTTCACCGACGAGTGTGAGCAGAGCAAGCAGCTGGACCTGGCTATTCAGGTCACGGAGGTGATCGCCTACACGCACTGCTGCGTCAACCCCATCGTCTACGTCTTTGTGGGCGAGAGGTTCCGCAAGTACCTGCGCCAGCTGTTCCACCGGCATGTGCCCCTGCCTCTGGCCAAGTGGGTCCCCTTCCTCTCCGCCGAGAGGTTGGAGAGGACCAGCTCCCTGTCTCCCTCCACAGGGGAGCACGAACTCTCTGCTGGGTTCTGACTAGGACCACTGGGTTCTGAGTCCAGAAGCCAGCAAGAGTGGCCTGCTGGAACCAGGCTGCAGGAGGGTTTGCTGGAAGGGTAGCTCTCCCTCCCGCCAGCTCCTGACACCCAAGGAGGGAGCTCGGGTTTATGAGGGGGACTTGGGGTAGACGGAATTGCTCTGGGCCTCGAATCTTCTCCCCAAACTTCTCAAATAAACAAGGCTCCCATATGTTGGAACAACACGGTCCAAGGAAGGGCTTGTACCCACAGGGGATTCCATCAACATTTGCAAACAAAACCTCTGTGACATCCACACATAGCCCCACCCCACCACCAGCGAAGCTGGAAGTCATGATTCCCGCCCGACACTGAACTTGAACCCGGAGCCAGTGAGGAAGCAGCTACCACCCCGCCCACCTTCCCCTCAACCCCCACCCCCACTGCTGGGTTAAGACTTGTGTAACCTCCTAGAACAAGAGAACTTGAGCACTGGTGGCAGAGCTTGAAGGGAGAACTTGAGGACTAATAGGAAGTCAGGGTGGGGAACTGTTTTGGACAGTGGAACTAAAAAAAAAAAAAAAAGTTTGTATTTTCACTAAAATAAATCCTTTCAGACTGTGTTCTAGAACACTCTGTGGGAGTGTTTCCATGGGCCATTCCTCCCTCTCTGAATAATGTTTCAAATCTGCCTTCTCCATGGGCTGGGTGAGGTGGTCTGGAGGTTTCACTGCAGAAGTCACTAATGGGCAAAAGGAGGTGATTTCCCTGCTGGCTCTCCAGCCAAGTCTTCTGGTTTTATGGGTCAAAGGTTCTGACAGTCACGTGTGACATGCAGTGGGGAAAATGACCTTGTCTTGCCAGCTGACAGTAGGAGCAAAGACAAATGTCTGTGAGGAGGGGGTGTGGTGTGGTGTGTGTGTGTGGGGGAGGGATCTGCTGCGGTCGCACCATGAATAGCCTGAGGTGGAAACCTGAGGATGAGGATGAATTCCGCCCCAGGGAACCGAACCCCAGGGCCCCTCTTGAGTAGGGGAGGAATCAAGCTCCTGGGGTGGGGGGGATTTATTCTTTACAAAAAATTTTTTTTGTATTATCTTTATTTATTATTGGATAGAGACCGCCAGAAATCAAGAGGGGGAAGGAGAGACAGAGAGAGACAGAGAGACACCTACAGCCCTGATTCACCATTTGTGAAGCTTTCTCCCGGCAGGTGGGGACCGGGGTCTTGAACCTGGGTCCTTGTAGCATGTGCACTTAACTAGGTGCGCTACTGCTCAGCCCCCAAACCCTCAGCTTTCTAACCTCTCTCTGACCTCCAGGGATGTAAGTGGAGTGTCCCTGGAAGAGAGAAGGGGTTGGATTTGAGTAAGAGGTAGCCAGCCGGCCTTGGCTTGCTTGTATAGACAGAACAGATTCCCTCGAATACAGAACAAGCTGATGGGACAGAGTTTGACATTTAAAAAAATTAAATTGTATATTTTTAAAATTTATTATTGGGTGAAGACAGAGAGAGAAATTGAGAGTGGAGGGGGATATAGAGAGGGAGAATGAAATAGAGACACCTGCAGCCCTGTTTCACCACTCATGAAGCTTTCCCCCTGCAGGTGGGGACCAGGGGCTTGAACCCAGGCCCTTGTGCACCGTAATGTGTGCGCTCAACCAGGTGCACCTTCACCTGCCCAGATTTGGCTTTCTGTAGCACCTGGTAGGAAAGGACTGCTTTTGTCCATTGCAGGTTTGCTGTGAGAGGTTGAAAGAGTCCTTCAGGCAAAGAACTGTATTGAGCCGTGTCAGCTCTAGCCACACCAACACCCACCAAGGACCTCTCTATGTTTATTTCTTCAAAAATAATCTCTGCCCCCAATAACACAGATTGTTTATTAAGAGGGGAAGGGGGAGGAAAACACCAAGGAGAATCAGCAAGCATCACAACCATCCCTCACCCAAGGTCCAAAGACAGCCCCTGTACATGCGAAGTTCGTTTTCTCTGTGTGTGTTGACGACCAGAGCAAAGAAGGGTCCCGACTGTTGTTGCTTTTCTATTACTATTGTCTTTAAGTAGCAGTATTTTGGAATCACATTCCCGGTCAATAAAACCTTCTGAAGCACTGCTTTGGGTGCGTGCACTTACTTCTCCAGCAAGAATGCCGACCAGCTTGCACGATGCCCTGGGGGTCCCGCAGGTGGCTGAGGACTTGCTCCGGCAGAACGAGCCCTGGGAGCCCTGGGAGCCCTGGGAGGCCGAGACCCAGGAGGGATGTCTCTGGGGGTTCTTGGTTATTCTGTGCCGGGATCTCTTGGAAGTGAGGCTGTTGTTCTCAAGGCATCAGGGGCCAGTCCAGGGCACCGGGTCCCCATTTCTCAGGATTTTCTCAGTAGCCTCATCCTAGAAACCAAGGGCTGCCGGGTGGTGGCACATCTGATTGAGAGCACATGTCACAATGCACAAGGGCCAGGGTTCGAGTCCCTGCTTCCCATCTGCGGGGTGAAAGCTTCATGGTGGCGAAGCAAGTCGACAGGTGTCTCTCTGTCTCTTTCCCCTCCCCTCTCAATTTCTCTCTGTCCCTATCCAATAATAAATAAATAAAAATACTAAGGCCAGGTGGTGGCATACCTGGTTGAGCATAAGCATTACAGTGCTCAAGGACCCAGGTTCAAGCCCCCTGGTCCTCACCTGCGGGGGCGGGGTGGGGAGTTTCACGAGTGGTGAAGCAGTGCTGCAGGTGTCTCTCTTTATCTCTCTGTCTCCTGCTTACCCTCCCAATTTCTGGCTGTCTCTATCCAATAAATGAAGATAAGAAAAAAATCAAGATAAATGGAAAGCAAGGGGACTCCTAAGTCTCAGGTAACCAAGGAAAAGATGACCACATACAGACACAGGCAGGCTCACTGGAGAGGCGAAAAGCACTGTCACACTCAAAGGTTTCCTCTGGAAACTTAGTGAAGCCAGAGGGCAGGCATCCAGTGACTAGTGATTATTCCACAGGTAATGGTAGCAAGGTGCCTGTCCCCTGCTTGGGGTGAGCTGCCCTGGCAGTACATAGTCACTGTGAATTGTGTCATCCCTGGAGATGTGTTTCCGGACCACAGCTGGCGTTCTTGTCCTGGGGGGATTCTATTTCTCCACACTCCACATTCCAGTTCTGCTCACAGACACGATGCACAGTCACCCTCAGGAAAGGAGAAGCCACCCATCTTTCCCTGGACCTGTCCTTTGGGACCTGTCCCTTACAATGCCACCCTGCCCAGTGCCTGAGAACGGGAACATTGATCCT
>NC_080173.1:100254643-100282143 GCF_950295315.1 Erinaceus europaeus
GCCACAAAGTGATCACAACTGCGATCAGCATAAGTCAGATACAAGTGTAAACAGTGTAACAGTACATGAAGACAAAACAACAACAACACAGACAGGTGATTCTAAAACCTGAGAGACAGCAAGCAGAAGGAATCTACTGACTTTTCTTCACTTAGAGAACACAATAATGCCAAGATGCTAAGATAATCTAAGGATGGCTTATTTGACGTTTCTTTTTTGGTCATCTTCATCCCTCTTCTGAACCAGCTACAAAAGTGATGCAACTCTATACAGAACTTGCTTTTTTTTTTTTTTTTTTACCACAAAATTCTTTGGATAAACGATTGAAAAAAAAAGAAAGTCAGCTGTTGAGTCTTTAGTTGACATTCTCTTCAGACATGGTGGCGTGGAACCACAGTTCTGTCCTGTGCAAGAGTTTGCACATCACCAGGTTGAAGGTTCTGATGTTGCCCAATGTTCAGTCTGGTCCTTTCACTTCCCATTCTTGCTTTCTGTGGTAGCTGCTGAGGCAGAGTGAAAGGACTGGGCCCGGTGTGTAGTGGGGGGTGGGGGAGGCTGCACTTGGTGGGCGGTAGAGGTGGTGCTCAGAGAGATAAGACACAGAATTGATGTGATGCTCAACTTCTTGCAAACCATTATTGTCTCAATTAAGTACTCGTGATAGGGGGAAGTTAATAAGAAAGAGAGAGAGAGAAAGAGAAAGAGAGAGAGAGAGAGAAGAGACTGAAATGAGTGATAGGAAAGAGACCAATGTTGTGATTGTCCAAAGAAGCTTCACTGTGGCTTCTGCTGTGTCCCTCCAGGTGTGTAGTTTTCCCTGGAAGTAGGAAGGAGCTGTACCCCGTGCTCCTGACAAGCTCCCTTGGTAGGAAGCCCCCAGCACCTGGACTTCCTTAACAAGAGCTGCAGTGTCCTCCGCGTGCGCCCAGGCTCCTACCCACCTGGCGCACCAAGTCCTGCTCTGTCCTTGGACTCCCTGGCCTTGTGCCAAGGCTTTGGAAGCATGAAAAAGCACAAGGCCCTGCAAGCTTGATCTTGGGAGAGGTTCTGAAGCCACTGGAAGCTTTGGATAGAACTGAATTATTAGGAAACCTCACCAACCTCTCTTACTTCCTAAATAGTGAGAAGAAACTATCCCTGGAAGGATCTTGTGTTAGCAGTTTGTGCTGTCCACCAGTCAGAGGACCGATTCACGGAGAGACAAGAGTTGATCTGAGGAAATCATCTGCTAATGCCAGGCTCTCTCGTTTATAAACCATCCTGCCCTGAGTCAGGGGCTCCGGGCTGACAAAGGATCAGTGGGTCTGAGACAGGATCTGGTCACAGAGCTGTGCAGCTGGCCTGAAGGGCTCTGCCAGAAGGCTGGACACCCAGCTGGAAGGGCTTTGTGGGGAGGCTGAGACTTCTCTATCCAGAAAGAAGTGTCACTCGAGTCCTGGGTTCTGGGAGACTTTGAGAGAGAGAGAGAGTCTGAGTAACACATCTATCTTTCCCTGCACAAACTATTTTAATTTTTTCCTTTTTTATTATTCGTAAAAGTGTGTGTGTGGAGAGCAAGAAGAGTCTTCCCTGGAGGGACAGACCTTCAGTCAGTTTGATTTCTTCATGCATCTGTTTACTCGTTCATCCAACGAGTCTTCTCCTGTGCTCATGTGCTCACTGCTTCCTTTGACACAAACCTCCTGGATTCAGACTTTAGTGGTAGAAAACCCTGTGGCAGGCCCTGCCACACTCACACACACACACACTCACAATCACACACATTCACACACACTCACACACACACATTCACACACACTCATACACACACTCACACACATGTACACACACACTCATACACACACACACTCACACACACACACTTACACACACTCACACACACTCACTCACACACACACTCACTCACACACACTCACACATACACTCACACACACTCACAAACACACACACACACTCACACACACACACTCACTCACACACACTCACACACATGTACACACACACTCATACACACACACTTACACACACTCACTCACACTCACACACACACACTCACACACACACTCTCACAACACTCTCTCACACACATACTCACACACATTCTCTCTCACACACACTCTCTCTTTCTCACACACACACTCACTCACTCACACACACACTCAGTCACACACACTCACTCACACACACACTCTCTCACACGCATTCACTCACACACACACTCTCTCTCTCTCTCACACACACACACACACTCACACACACACTCACAACACTCTCTCACACACATACTCACTCACACACATTCTCTCACACACACACTCTCTCTTTCTCACACACACACTCACTCACTCACACACACACTCAGTCACACACACTCACTCACACACACTCTCTCACACACATTCACTCACACACACACACACACTCTCTCACACACACACATTCACTCACACACTCTCTCACACACACACACTCACTCACTTACTCACACACACTCTCTCACACACATTCACTCACACACTCTCTCACACACACACACACTCACTCACACTCTCACACGCATTCACTCACACACACTCTCTCTCTCACACACACACACACATTCACTCACACACTCTCTCACACACACACACACTCACTCACTTACTCACACACACTCTCTCACACGCATTCACTCACACACTCTCTCTCTCACACACACACACACATTCACTCACACACTCTCTCACACACACACACACACTCACTCACACACATTCACTCACACACACACACACTCACACACATTCACTCACACACTCTCTCTCACACACACACTCACTCACTTACTCACACACACTCTCTCACACACATTCACTCACACACACACACACACACACACACACTCACACACACATTCACTCACTCACACTGGTGGGCTAGGAGCACGTGAAGCGGTCTGTTCAACTGGGGCAGGACGAAGTGAAGCTTGAACAGAGACTTGAGAAGCCACACGGAGTTGCTTTGTAGCCTTTGTGACCCCCCCCCACACACACACACCAAAGCAGTTTGCCTTGGCTTTTACTTTACAAATTGAATAGTCATTCAGAGAAAAATTCAGGTTAGACATTCTAAACAGCTTTTTTAAAGTATCTGGAGAGAAATATATCTGGAGAGAAATTTGCCTTTTTATATACTGGCAAAGATTGTAAAGCATAGAGTACAAAACCAAAAAGCAAATGTCAGTCACAAGCTAAAAACTGAGATGAACAAGGCACAGTGTCATCTCCCCTAAGTACAACGCCTCTCACAGGTCAGTCGGAACATCCGCTGATCTTCTTCTCTCAAGCTGTCTTGCCTGGCTTATTCATGAACAGACATGAGCAGACAGACCGTGGACAGACCTCTGGCAGACTACAGTTTTAATCACGACATTAATCAACCAAATGCTAAGAAGAAATGAAGCACTCCTTTTACTTGCTAAATGAAAAAAAGGGATTTTATTTTGTTTCGACCAATACTAAAAAGTACCTATAGATCCTATGTGACAAAACAGTCAGTGTCACATATTCTGGATGGAAGTATAAATTAATGCAATATTTGGCAAAAAAAAAAAAAAAAGCAATTTGGCAATAGGTATCAAGAACATTTAAGTAGATAGGGGCTTATGGATTATATATGGATTATTATATTATGCTGATGGATTATATATATATTTTTTCTTTTTTTTTCCTCCAGTGTTATCTCTTGGGCTCAGTGTCAGCACTACAAATCCACTACTCTTGGTGGCCATTTTTTCCCCCATTTTATTGGACAGGACAGAGAGAAATTGAGAGAGAAGTGGAAGATAGAGAAGGAGAGAGACAGAGAGACACCCGCAGACCTGCTTCACCACTTGTGAAGTGACCCTTCCCTGCAGATGGGGAGCTAGGGGCTCGAACCAGGATCCCTGCACTGGTCCTTTGCTTCGTACGCACTGTGTGTGCTTAACCTGGCGCACCGCCGCCTGGCCCCTCTTAACTGACCTTCAAAAAAAAGATAGCTAGTTAATTTCTACCATTGCCACTTCACTGAGAGTTTGGTTTCTAGCAGACTTGGCTAATGCATCAAGGAGAAACACTTCTACCTTTCAACAGACTGCTTGCTTTTACAAGGCCCCTGAGCCTAGGCTTTGTTGGGGAGGTGTGAGGGCCAAAGATAAAGGGAGTCTCTCATCCTCCAAGTTCTCCAGCCCCACAGAGAGAGCTCCCACAGGCTGGAGTCTTGTCTTTCTTCTTCTGGCAACTCATAAACACGGCAGAGGCAGGCTGGCAGCTTCACGTTGGTTCCCCTGACATTCCCTGGGCCTCGTGCGGTATAAACATAAACTGTTTCTAATAGCAGATGCACAGCTTTCCTTTCTGGGTTCACACAGGAAATGTTATCTGACATTTGGGAAGCTGGGGACGCCGGGAGCTGGCCCTGGAGGTGAGCACACAGGAGCGGAAGGCAGTGGTAGCCTCCGGAATCATGGTTATCTGGACTTCTGAGGACAAAGTCCATCCTCAGTCTTGATATCAGGATTTCAACAGGGCAAAGCCAGAGTGGTGGGAATATGTGTCCTGAAGGCTAGGATTTTATTTCACGATTTGGTTTTCACCTATGAACTGTTCTTTAATAAGAGTTTCCCAACTCGAGCCACCCACTCCCTGATCCCCAGGGTCACAGCAGACGGACTTTTCTGTTGGTCCCCAGTTTGAACCTCTCGCTACTGCCCACAGGCCTCTGCCATAGCAGAGACAGCAGAGCAGACAGAGCTGTGCGGATTGCCACAGAATTGCAAGCGTGTGTGTGATGGCGATTCATGAAACCAGTTGCCCTGGAGTGGCCCTTGAATTTCACCTGAACTTCTTCTCAATGGGCCTTCCAAAGACGTCCTCCAGGGAAAAGGTGGCTGCTTTCTCTAGGACAGTGCATAACACAGCCACTCCTGCACTTTCCCCCGATGCCACAGTCATCTTCAGGAAGCTGACACACCGAGACCAGCCACCCTGGACAAGACCACACTTGGCATCGGTAAGGACCTCTGTCTGCAGCAATGACTTAGTTCAACACTTGGTTTCTGAGAAAGAACAAGGGGAAAGGAGAAGTCACCTCCTAATTTAAATTTTGAATATGGTTCTTTACAAAATTGCAGAAGTTTGAACAGCTTTGTGCTTGTTCTATTTTGTCAGAACTCTGTTTCCTTTATCTTCACCAGGAAACAAACCTGGGAGTTGCCCTGAAAGCAAATAGAATCAACATCACTAGGAGAGACCACAGTGAGGCTGCAGAGGCACAGCCCTCACGTGTGCTTGTCCTAGGATGGCTAGAAAGGCCCCGACGAGGCAGCCTTCCTTTACAGCAGAGCACACAGCGGACAGCCTTTGCCTGCTTGGAGGCATCTTCTGTAACTTAGACGTTCACCTTGCGATGAGATCAGATGGTGTCTTTTTTTCTTGCCACCAGTGGTAGTGGTTGGACACACAGAGGCCCTAGAGAATCAGTCGACAGGCAGCTGATATAGTTACAGGAAAGGCTACGCTTTATTAGAATAGACAAGCGAGGCAAAATCCCCCAGGGAAATGACAGACAGCCAGTAAAGGGCCAACTGCCACATGAGTGCCAGGAAGGGGCCGTAATCATGCCCATAACTTGTGGAGTGGGCTGTAGTCTTTATTATTGTTGTTGTTATTGCTATTCCTTTCGCCCCACCCTTTCTCTCTCTCTTTCTCTTTTTCTCTCTCTTTCTTTCTTTCTTTCTCTCCTCCTTTCTTTTTACCACAAGGGTTATCTCTGGGGCTTGGTGCCTGAAGGCCTGCAGGACAACTCTGCTGCTCCAGGCAGTCATTTCTCCTTTTTTGTTTTCTTTCTTTTTATTGAGAGACAGATAGAAAATTGGAGGGCAGGGGGGACATGGAGAGGAAGAGAGAAAACACCCACAGCCCTGAATCGTTGCTTATGAAGCTTTCCTGCAGGTGGGGAAGGCCAGGGACTACGTGCTCCCGACGCGTGCGCTACCCCACCCACCCCCCGGGGCTGTCTTCTTTGGGGATTGCTCAAGATCATTATTTCTGCCTTATCTTGTGCATGGGAACAGGGTTCTTTCTATCAAAGCCTTTGTTGGCACTGGTCCACAGGTTGCGGTGGGTGATGGGAAGCCTTGCTGGCACAACTCTTAATCAAGGTGGATTGCAACTCTCATCATCCTGGGGAGGGTTCATTCACTTAACCTCTTACTGGCCGCAAGGTGATTTTTGATGTCTTGACCGCGTGACAGCTTTGATGCATAGACCCATCTAGCAGAAGCTTCGTTTATGAATTCATACCACAGGGCACACAGAGATTAATTCAGGATGAGTCATAGATATAAGAACTAAGATAATTAAATGCTTAGAAGAAAGCACATAAGAAAGTCTTCAGGCTTTAGGGGAGGTGGGGACTTTTCAGGTGCAAGACTGACTGGACAGGTGGAGGAGACAGGAGGCTTGGGCTGCTCACCATACACATAAGAGAAATTCTTTGGGGCTGGGAAGACAACACAATAGTTCTGCAAAAGACTACCACACCCACCCAAGGCTCTGGGGTCCCAAGTTCAATGCCCGGCACCACCATGTTGCTCTCACTGTGTTTCTCAGCCAAAATAAATGAATACAATAACAACAGAAAGAGAGAGAGATTCTTTGAGGATTTTTTTAACATCCTGCATGATATGCTTAAGTTAATGTGAGAAGGATTCAAAGAAATCTCACATTATTCTAGCCCAGCTGACGTGTGAAGCCCACCGTGGTGTGGCTCCACTTACTGTCTCTCTCTAGAGAAGACACACTGGCTCTTTGTTTCCTTCTGACCTACCCATCCAATAAGCTTATCTCTCGAAGGCTAGAAATGGGCCTGCCCTATGACCCTGCAATTCCTCTCCTGGGGATAGATCCTAAGGAACCCAACACACCCATCCAAAAAGATCTGTGTACACATATGTTCTTGGCAGCACAATTTGTAATAGCCAAAACCTGGAAGCAACCCAGGTGTCCAACAACAGATGAGTGGCTGAGCAAGTTGTGGTCTATATACACAATGGAATACTACTCAGCTATAAAAAATGGTGACTTCACCGTTTTCAGCCGATCTTGGATGGACCTTGAAAAAATCATGTTGAGTGAAATAAGTCAGAAACAGAAGGATGAATATGGGATGATCTCACTCTCAGGCAGAAGTTGAAAAACAAGATCAGAATAGAAAACACAAGTAGAACCTGAACTGGAATTGGCGTATTGCACCAAAGTAAAAGACTCTGGGGTGGGTGGGTTGGGAGAATACAGGTCCAAGAAAGATGACAGAGGACCTAGTGGGGGTTGTATTGTTATGTGGAAAACTGGGAAATGTTATGCATGTACAAACTATTGTATTTACTGTAGAATGTAAAACATTAATTCCCCAATAAAGAAATTTAAAAAAATAAAATAAAAACAAAATGACAGAAAGTAGAGTAGAAGAAATGTTTGCAAAATATCTGTCTGATAAGATATTTGTATCCCGACCTCACCAATGTGTCCTGAAGTCTTGCCTTTCCAGAGCCCTTACCCTACTAGGGAAAGATAGAAACAGGCTGGGGTTTCCAGGCCCATGTCAGGCAGCGAAGCCAGACCTGCCACCTTCTGCACCCCATAAAAACTGTGTTCCTGAGACAGCAGGGTGGTGGCGCACCTGGTTGAGCTCACATGTTACAATGCACAAGGACCTGGGTTCAAGCTCCCAGCCCTCACTTGCAGGGGGAAAACTTCACAAGTGGTAAAGCAGGGCTGCAGATGTCTCTCTGTCTCTCTGTCTCTCTCTCTCTCTCGCCATCTCCTCCTTCCACTCAATTTCTAGCTGTCTCTATCAATTAAATAAAGATAATAAAAAACATTTCAAAGAAAGAATTTTGGTCCATATTACCAAAAGGATAAAGAATAGGAAACTTCCTTTGGAGGGGATGGAACACGGTAGGAACTGTGTGGAATTGTATCTCTGTTATCCTACAGTCTTGTTAATCATTATTGAATCGCTAATAAAAAATGAACAAAAAAAGAAATTTGTATCCAAAATTTACAAAGAACTTATACAATCCAATAGCAAGAAAGCATATAGCCCAATAAAAAATACAAAAATATGGATGGATATTCCATTAAAGAAAGTATCTTAAAAGCTTTTTTAAAAGAAAATATATGAATGGTCAAAGAAATATTTGAGTGTTCAACATTACTAGATACTAGGCAAATGCAAACTAAGATCTTAGGATAGCAGTAGAATGGCTGTAATAAACAAGAAAATGAACAAGTCTAATCACAAGTGTGGAGTGACGAGACCAGCTCTCTATTAAGTACCATGTGACAGTTAATAATGGATAAACCTCAAAAACACACTAAGTGGAGGAAGTCTTATACCAGAAACCACAGAGCGTATGGTTCTCTTTATGTTGGACTTCCAGAAAAAGGGGAACTTCCAGAGGCAGAGAGTAGATTAGCGGTTGCCTGAGCCCGAGAATAACTGCATGGACCCAGGAAATCTTTCTGGGGATGGAGGGACGTTAGGAAACAGATTCAGGGTGATGACTGAACCCTGAGTAAATCCAGCCCCACACTCCTAACAGTGGGCAACAGTGCCCCCGGAGTGCTCTGCCCAGTGGAGAAAGCACCCACTGGACACAAAGGAAGGCAGGGAATATTCTGCCCGCCACTTGGCAGGCACAGTTCTGCTCTAGATGCCACTGGCAGAGCTGAAAGGCCGCTGAATGGCCACATACTCCGCTCAGCGGGGACAGGCTGTGCACCAGCCCTCTGCCCAGGTAGAGATGGCAGAGTCCACAGGGTCCAGCAGAGAGCTCGGACTCCACCCCTACATGGGGCTAGTGACACCCAACAGAGCAAATCAGGACTAGCCGGGATGGTGACTCACTTTCCACATGTGACAGTGGGACTCGATTAGTAACTTCCAGGACCACCCAGCAGCAAAGACAGTTCCCATCTCTTGCTGTTAGTGGAGGTCCAGCGTGGAACAGAGATTCCACCATCAACAGGGCAGTAAGACTGGATGGATGGATGGATGGATGGATGGATGGATGGATGGATGTATGGATGGATGGATGGATGGGTGTGGTCTGGGTTAGCCATGCAACAGTTCTCCTTCCTGATCAAAGCTCTGAGCAGGAAGGGACCTCAACATAACAGATTTCACACACACACACACACACACACACACACACACACACACACACACACACACACACATACACACACCATAGCTAAAATCATACTGACTGATGAAAAGTCCCTGCCCCCAAGATCAGAAGCAAGACCAGATCACCACTCTCCCCACTCTGGCTCAATAAATTCATTAAAAATTCTGGCCAGAAGATTTCCGGGGAAGATGGCGGACTGAGAAGCTGCTAGGCTTGAGCTCTGATCACATCTTCTGGAAAAAGTTCCAGATGCCACCAGGATGCTGGCCAGGCTTCCCTGGACTGAAGACCCCACCAATGTGTCCTGGAGCTCCGCTTCCCCAGAGACCCACCCTACTAGGGAAAGAGAGAGGCAGACTGGGAGTATGGACCGACCAGTCAACGCCCATGTTCAGCGAGGAAGCAATTACAGAAGCCAGACCTTCTACCTTCTGCATCCCACAATGACCCTGGGTCCATGCTCCCAGAGGGATAGAGAATGGGAAAGCTATCATGGGAGGGGGTGGGATATGGAGATTGGGTGGTGGGAATTGTGTGGAGTTATACCCCTCCTACCTTATGGTTTTGTTAATTAATCCTTTCTTAAATAAAATAAAAAAAATTAAATAAAAATTCTGGCCAGAAGCCAGTGAACCAGGTCACTTGGAAGACACCTGCTTTGCCTTGTGTGTGACCCAGGTCTCATTCCCTGGCCCCCACACACTGGGGGACGTTCTCCCATTATCTCTCCCTTCGTTCCCCCCCGTCTCTGTCTCTCTCTCTCTTGTTTATTTGTTTTGTTTTGTTTACATTTGTACCATTTGTTTTTTTACCAGAGCTCTGGCTGATGTGGTGCTGGGGTCTGAATGCAAAACCGGGAAGTCTCAGTCATGAAAGTCTTTCGCACCGTTACACTGTTTCCCCAGCCCCTTGCTCTCCCTCTCTTTGTAGATGAAAAAGTTGATTTGGAGCAGTGAAGTCCTGACCAGCACCAAAAAAAAAAAAAAAAAAATTAGTCCGTTCAATTAGGTAAGATAAGGAAAAAAAAAAGTAGCATCCAAGTCAGAAAGGAAGAAGCAAAGTTGTTCATTTACAGATGACATAATCTTGTATATTGATAAAAAAAAATCTTTTTAAAAACATTTTATTTATTTATTAATGAGAAAGACAGGAGGAGAGAAAGAACCAGACATCTTTCTGGTACATGTGCTGCCGGGGATCAAACACAGGACTCCATGCTTGAGAGTCCAATGCTTTATCCACTGTGCCACCTCCTGGACCACTATTGATAAAAATCTTAATGACTTTATTTATAAAAGCTACTAGAACCAACGAACAAATTCAGTAAAGTTGAAGCATGCAGCATAATATGCAAAAGTAGCTACGTCTCTCTACATTAACAGAAAATTGTTTGAAAAAGAAGTAAAGAAAGGATGACTGTATAATGGTATATCGTATCAAGAAAAACAAAATGCTCAGGAACAAATTTAACCAAAGAAGTGAAAGGTCTTTATGTGGAAAACTACATGACATTAATGAGAGAAATTAAAGACACAAATAAGGAGAAAAGATACTCTAGGTGAAAAAAAATATTGAAATATCCATATATTGATGGATACTGGTGTCCAAAGTCAGCATTGTAATCTCTATCAAAACCCCAATGGTGTTGCTCTTGGAAATAGTGACAACAATCTAAAAGATTATTTGGAACTGCAAAACACTGAATAACCACAGCAATCCTGAGAGACACGAAGCTAGAGCCTCAAGCTGAATGCAGGGGCTCTGACTCGTGGTCAAGCCTACTGACATCTCATCTCATTTGTCTAAACTTCATCTTGGTGACAGGTTCTGAAAAAGCGTCAGTGCCAGCAAAAGACTGTGGGGGCATATCCACATATGACACAATCTCTCTAAAGGCCTTATCTCAGTGAAAATCACACACCTTTACCATCTTCATGGCTCTAGTCTTGGTATGAGTGTTCTACCTCTCTCCGGATTTTCAGGAAAAGCTGGGAGTAGATAGTGTGATGGTTATGCAAAAAGACTCTCAAGTCTGAGGCTCCAAGGTCCCTGATTTAATCACCCATGCCACTAGCTGAGCAGTGCTCTGGAAAAAAAAAAAAAAAACTTAAGGAAAAAAGTTCTGAGCTAGTCCTCCTGGCCTTCTTTCTTCCATATATTCTCTCTCTCACTCTCTCTCTTTTTTTATTTTAATTTACTTATAAAAAGGAAACATTGACAAAACCATAGGGTAAGAGGGGTACAGCTCCACACAGTTCCCACCACCAGAACTCCATATCCCATCCCCTCCCCTGACAGCTTTCCTATTCTCTATCCCTCTGGGAGCATGGACCCAGGGTCATTGTGGGGTGCAGAAGGTGGAAGGTCTGGCTTCTGTCATTGCTTCCCTGCTGAACATGGGCATTGACAGGTCGATCCATACTCCCAGCCTGTCTGTCTCTTACACATCAGTAGCCAGAGGATCCGTAGATGATGCAAAGCCAAGCCAAGAACTCCCCTAACATGCAGTGTCCCATGCAGGTGGAAGTCAGAATCCTAGCTGCTCCCTCCCTGAGTTGGTGACTCAGCCCTTCCCACATGGTTACAGTCATAGCCCATGCTCACCCTTGCACACATCAAGTGTTGGTCTGCTTCTAATTCTGCTTCTAAAACCCCTTCTGTTTCATTGGTTTAGTGCTCCCTAGTGCTTAACACTGTATTCTATTTACATAACCACTGTTAACTAAGCACCGCCCTGCCGGCAGGGCATTGGTTTAATCCCCCCTGGTTCATGATGTCTTTTTGCTCTGCCCCCTCTCCTAGTACACCCTGATTTCCACCAGTCTTTCTTCACTCCACCCTCTCTACATCACATCCTGTTTCCACCCTACTTGGCGAGTCTATATAAGGACAGGATTGTGATTAGAGACGGCTTAGATTGCGCTGCTTTCCACATGAATAAAGACTGAACTGCGTGCCACTCAGCCATGAGTCCCTGGTCGTCTCTCTCCTGCCCGTGAAGCTAGCCCGGCAATCAAGCACACCCTAGCTGCGTGATTCAGTGCTTTCTGGGTCTGATACCAATACTGCAAGGCACACAAAAACAATGTAGACAAGTCTGAACAAAACTGAAAATGGTACGCTCCAATGCACACCATTAGGAAAGAAAAAAAAAGATAGAGAATTCAAGAAATGGAAGATATCTACAAATCACATATCCATAAAAGACTTGTATCTAGGATACATAAAGAACCCTTAGGGGCCGGGGGCTGGGCGGTGGCGCACCTGGTTGAGCACATATGTCACAGGGCACAAGGACCTGGGTTTGAGACCCCAGCCCCCACCGGCAGGGGGGGAGACTTCGCAAGTGGTGAAGTAGGGCTGCAGACGTCTCTCTGTCTTGCTCCCTCTCAATCTCCCCTTAGCCTCTGGATTTCTGGCTGTCTCTAGCCAATAAGTAAATACAGATGATTAAAAGAAAAAATAAAAGTAGGTTATTTATTAAATTTTGAGTTGCAAGGGTTCTTTTTAATTTTTTATCATCTTTATTGATTGGATACAGATAGTCAGAAATCCAGAGAGAAAGGGACAATAGAGAGGGAGAGAGACAGAGAGACAGAGGCAGCCCTGTTTCGCCACTTGCAAAGCTTCCCCCCTGCAGGTGGGGACCGAGGGCTAGAACCCAGGCCCTTGCCCACTGTAACATGTGCGCTCAACCAGGTGCGCCCCTCCGTCTCCCAAGTAACCTAATTTTAAAATGAATAAAGGCCATAGCTATCTTTTTCTCCAGTGAATAGATGTTTAGCATCAGCTAGCAAAGAGGTAGATAAAGCTCACAATAACATACACCCCCACACCTCCTGACATGATCATCGTGGAGGCCAGACAGTAACAGTGTCAGTGAGGCTGTGGAGCAGTGGACAAGCACTGCAAATACATGACCCCACTGGCAGGGTGATGTCCAGAACAGCATCTTTCATCTCCAAACACAGAAGCCACCCATATATGCACCAGTTAATGAGTGGACTAGCCATCTAGTGGAATACGCTTTGATGAGACAAAGAAGTGAAGTGCGGGTCCGTGAAGGAGCCTCGAAAATACTGCATTAAAACACAAAATACTACGCATCCCAGGTCAGACACAGGACAGAAAGCAGCCCGCTGGCTCCCTATGGCTGCAGCAGATAACGCTGGAGGATGTCGGTGGGGAAGGAATGGGACTGGACACCTACAGGGTGTGAGCACATTCTAGAATTGGTTATGATGGTGTTTGGACAACTCTGGAAATGCCCTTTAAAAAATCACCGAGTTTATACTTTACATTAGGTTCCTGCGGCAGCAAAATGTTAAAAGAGTTATGGGGTGGGAGTCAAGAGGTAACATAGCGGGTTGAGCGCACATGGTACGAAGCGCAAGGACTGGCAAAAGGATCCAGGTTCGAGCCCCTGGCTCCCCACCTGCAGGGGAGTCGCTTCACAGGCGGTGAAGCAGGTCTGCAGGTGTCTGTCTTTCTCTCCCCCTCT
The DNA here is from genome assembly GCF_950295315.1 of Erinaceus europaeus. Classification (NCBI taxonomy): domain Eukaryota; kingdom Metazoa; phylum Chordata; class Mammalia; order Eulipotyphla; family Erinaceidae; genus Erinaceus; species Erinaceus europaeus. The sequence continues at coordinate 100,268,359 of NC_080173.1, forward strand.
CTGTCTTCCCCTCCTCTCTCCGTTTCTCTCCGTCCTAGCCAACAACAACGACATCAATAACAACAATAACTAAAACAACAATGAAAAACAACAAGGACACCAAAAAGGGAATATATATATATATGATGAACCAGCTTTAATCAGGGGAGAAGAGTTGAGAGTGGTGGACTCTGCATGGCCGGCTAGGGGCCCTAGAGTGGGGAGCCACCCCAGGATAGTCTGGGGGCACTTATATTTCCAGGACCTATTTGCTTTTGGCCTGGAGATCCCTGGAAGTCGATACTATCCCAAATTTTATGGCCCAGTTCTAGCTGGAAAATCCCGCTATAGTCCTTTCGGCCTGGAAATCAGTATGGTCTAAAGTCTGGCTGAAGATGTTTGATTTACTTTTCCCATTTAAGCAAGATAAGCTCTACCCGTGAGATCAGGGAGTCAGGTCTCGCATATTTCCTTCACTTCATATAGGAGAATTATAAATCAACGAAGATATACTTATAAAGAGACAGAAGGGTGTGAAGCCAGCTGGCAGGCACTGAGAACACCTGCCATGCCTCTCTAAAAGGGTGAGGTCTACCCTGCCCCACTAGGGACAGACAGACACAGGCTGGGGTGTGGATCCACCTGCCAACGCCCATGCCCAGTGGAGAAGCGGTTACAGAAGCCAGAACCGCCACCTTCTGCCCCCCATAAAGAATTTTGGTCCGTGCTCCCAGAGGGGGAGAAATATTAGGGAAGAGGGCTCTGAACTCCAACTCCATCAGGACCCATAGAGAAAAGAGGAAAAAGGGAGGGAGATTTTAGTAGTAATAGGATGTAGTAATAAGTGTATGTGTGACTTGGCAAGAAAGAGAAGATGGGACCATAGGGAAAAAAAGGGCAAATACAGACAGATAGTTGTAGAAATCTATCTGTAACCTTAAGAGAGCTGCTGTAGCTCCCCATGGAGGGACTGGGGATCCAGAACTCTGGTGGTGGGAACAGCTTGGAGGTGTAGTCCTGTTATCTTGCAAGTCAATATTAAATCACTAGTAATAAAAATGAACACATGAATAAATAGGTGTGATCTGAGGTGAACTATGCAGAGGGCCATGGGAGTAGGTGGGGTGAATGATGGCTGTGCCCAGCAGCAGAGTGAGAACCAACAAGTGAAAGGGAGCCAGGTTCACTTCAGGAACAAACAATATCCACAAAGACAGAATCCTGAGTGGCGGCGGGACGGGGAGCTGGGAGTGGAGGAGGAGAGAGAGGAGACTGGACTACAGGTGGCCTGGAGAGCCCCCATGACGGCCTGTTTGCCCAGTTAACAAGTGGGCTGCAGACCTGCATCTGAGAAAGATCATTGCTGGCTACAGAAAGGAGAAGAGAGGTGAGACAGGAGATGGAGACCTTTATCTGGAGAAGGTTATGGTCAGGGTGTCACAGGTTTGAGAGTCAGAGTCAGCCCATGGCATCAACAACAGGAACTTTATTAACGTTAATGGGCCACAGACAGAGCTCATGTTCTCAGAGAATTCTGTGCCCTGAACAGAAGAGTAGCACAAACTTGTGTGGGGTGCAGGCTGAGGGCAGAAAGATCATCACAGAAGCAGAGGCTGCAGGGTCAGGGGTGGGACTTGGGCCCATGGCTCAGGGTGCAGGGTCAGGGGTGGGACTTGGGCCCATGGCTCAGGCTGCAGGGTCAGGGGTGGGACTTGGGCCCATGGCTCAGGGTGCAGGGTCAGAGGTGGGACTTGGACCCATGGCTCAGGGTGCAGGGTCAGGGGTGGGACTTGGGCCCATGGCTCAGGCTGCAGGGTCGGGGGTGGGACTTGGGCCCATGGCTCAGGGTGCAGGGTCAGGGGTGGGACTTGGGCCCATGGCTCAGGGTGCAGGGTCAGGGGTGGGACTTGGGCCCATGACTCAGGCTGCAGGATCAGGGGTGGGACTTGGGCCCATGGCTCAGGCTGCAGGGTCAGGGGTGGGAGTTGGACCCATGGCTCAGGGTGCAGGGTCAGGGGTGGGACTTGGGCCCATGGCTCAGGGTGCAGGGTCAGGGGTGGGACTTGGGCCCATGGCTCAGGGTGCAGGGTCAGGGGTGGGACTTGGACCCATGGCTCAGGCTGCAGGGTCAGGGGTGGGACTTGGGCCCATGGCTCAGGCTGCAGGGTCGGGGGTGGGACTTGGGCCCATGGCTCAGGCTGCAGGGTCAGGGGTGGGACTTGGGCCCATGGCTCAGGCTGCAGGGTCAGGGGTGGGACTTGGGCCCATGGCTCAGGCTGCAGGATCAGGGGTGGGACTTGGGCCCATGGCTCAGGCTGCAGGGTCAGGGGTGGGAGTTGGACCCATGGCTCAGGCTGCAGGGTCAGAGGTGGGACTTGGGCCCATGGCTCAGGCTGCAGGGTCAGGGGTGGGACTTGGGCCCATGGCTCAGGGTGCAGGATCAGGGGTGGGACTTGGGCCCATGGCTCAGGCTGCAGGGTCGGGGGTGGGACTTGGGCCCATGGCTCAGGGTACAGGGTTGGGGGTGAGACTTGAACCCATGGCTCAGGGTGCAGGGTCGGGGATGGGACTTGGGCCCATGGCTCAGGCTGCAGGGTCAGGGGTGGGACTTGGGCCCATGGCTCAGGCTGCAGGATCAGGGGTGGGACTTGGGCCCATGGCTCAGGGTGCAGGATCAGGGGTGGGACTTGGGCCCATGGCTCAGGGTACAGGGTTGGGGGTGAGACTTGAACCCATGGCTCAGGGTGCAGGGTCAGGGGTGGGACTTGGGCCCATGGCTCAGGCTGCAGGGTCGGGGGTGGGACTTGGGCCCATGGCTCAGGGTGCAGGGTCAGAGGTGGGACTTGGACCCATGGCTCAGGGTGCAGGGTCAGGGGTGGGACTTGGGCCCATGGCTCAGGCTGCAGGGTCGGGGGTGGGACTTGGGCCCATGGCTCAGGGTGCAGGGTCAGGGGTGGGACTTGGGCCCATGGCTCAGGGTGCAGGGTCAGGGGTGGGACTTGGGCCCATGACTCAGGCTGCAGGATCAGGGGTGGGACTTGGGCCCATGGCTCAGGCTGCAGGGTCAGGGGTGGGAGTTGGACCCATGGCTCAGGGTGCAGGGTCAGGGGTGGGACTTGGGCCCATGGCTCAGGCTGCAGGGTCAGGGGTGGGACTTGGGCCCATGGCTCAGGGTGCAGGGTCAGGGGTGGGACTTGGACCCATGGCTCAGGCTGCAGGGTCAGGGGTGGGACTTGGGCCCATGGCTCAGGCTGCAGGGTCGGGGGTGGGACTTGGGCCCATGGCTCAGGCTGCAGGGTCAGGGGTGGGACTTGGGCCCATGGCTCAGGCTGCAGGGTCAGGGGTGGGACTTGGGCCCATGGCTCAGGCTGCAGGATCAGGGGTGGGACTTGGGCCCATGGCTCAGGCTGCAGGGTCAGGGGTGGGAGTTGGACCCATGGCTCAGGCTGCAGGGTCAGAGGTGGGACTTGGGCCCATGGCTCAGGCTGCAGGGTCAGGGGTGGGACTTGGGCCCATGGCTCAGGGTGCAGGATCAGGGGTGGGACTTGGGCCCATGGCTCAGGCTGCAGGGTCGGGGGTGGGACTTGGGCCCATGGCTCAGGGTACAGGGTTGGGGGTGAGACTTGAACCCATGGCTCAGGGTGCAGGGTCGGGGATGGGACTTGGGCCCATGGCTCAGGCTGCAGGGTCAGGGGTGGGACTTGGGCCCATGGCTCAGGCTGCAGGATCAGGGGTGGGACTTGGGCCCATGGCTCAGGGTACAGGGTTGGGGGTGAGACTTGAACCCATGGCTCAGGGTGCAGGGTCAGGGGTGGGACTTGGGCCCATGGCTCAGGCTGCAGGGTCGGGGGTGGGACTTGGGCCCATGGCTCAGGGTGCAGGATCAGGGGTGGGACTTGGGCCCATGGCTCAGAGTGCAGTGTCAGGGGTGGGACTTGGACCCATGGCTCAGGCTGCAGGGTCAGGGGTGGGACTTGGGCCCATGGCTCAGGCTGCAGGGTCATGGGTGGGACTTGGGCCCATGGCTCAGGGTACAGGGTTGGGGGTGAGACTTGAACCCATGGCTCAGGGTGCAGGGTCGGGGGTGGGACTTGGGCCCATGGCTCAGGCTGCAGGGTTGGGGGTGGGACTTGGGCCCATGGCTCAGGGTGCAGGATCAGGGGTGGGACTTGGGCCCATGGCTCAGGGTGCTGGATCAGGGGTGGGACTTGGACCCATGGCTCAGGCTGCAGGGTCAGGGGTGGGACTTGGGCCCATGGCTCAGGGTGCAGGGTCAGGGGTGGGACTTGGGCCCATGGCTCAGGCTGCAGGATCAGGGGTGGGACTTGGGCCCATGGCTCAGGCTGCAGGGTCAGGGGTGGGACTTGGGCCCATGGCTCAGGGTGCAGGGTCAGGGGTGGGACTTGGGCCCATGGCTCAGGGTGCAGGATCAGGGGTGGGACTTGGGCCCATGGCTCAGGGTGCAGGGTCAGGGGTGGGACTTGGGCCCATGGCTCAGGCTGCAGGGTCAGGGGTGGGACTTGGGCCCATGGCTCAGGCTGCAGGATCAGGGGTGGGACTTGGGCCCATGGCTCAGGCTGCAGGGTCAGGGGTGGGACTTGGGCCCATGGCTCAGGGTGCAGGGTCAGGGGTCGGACTTGGGCCCATGGCTCAGGGTGCAGGATCAGGGGTGGGACTTGGGCCCATGGCTCAGGGTGCAGGATCAGGGGTGGGACTTGGACCCATGGCTCAGGCTGCAGGGTCAGGGCTAGGACTTGGGCCCATGGCTCAGGGTGCAGGGTCAGGGGTGGGACTTGGGCCCATGGCTCAGGCTGCAGGGTCAGGGGTGGGACTTGGGCCCATGGCTCAGGGTGCAGGGTCAGGGGTGGGACTTGGGCCCATGGCTCAGGGTGCAGGATCAGGGGTGGGACTTGGGCCCATGGCTCAGGGTACAAGGTCGGGGGTGGGACTTGGGCCCATGGCTCAGGGTGCAGGGTCATGGGTGGGACTTGGGCCCATGGCTCAGGGTGCAGGATCAGGGGTGGGACTTGGGTCCATGGCTCAGGGTACAGGGTTGGGGGTGAGACTTGAACCCATGGCTCAGGGTGCAGGGTCGGGGGTGGGACTTGGGCCCATGGCTCAGGGTGCAGAGTCAGGGGTGGGACTTGGGCCCATGGCTCAGGGTGCAGGGTCAGGGGTGGGACTTGGGCCCATGGCTCAGGGTGCAGGGTCAGGGGTGGGACTTGGGCCCATGGCTCAGGGTGCAGGATCAGGGGTGGGACTTGGGTCCATGGCTCAGGGTACAGGGTTGGGGGTGAGACTTGAATCCATGGCTCAGGGTGCAGGGTCGGGGGTGGGACTTGGGCCCATGGCTCAGGGTGCAGGGTCAGGGATGGGACTTAGGCCCATGGCTCAGGGTGCAGGGTTGGGGGTGAGACTTGAACCCATGGCTCAGGGTGCAGGGTCAGGGTGGGCTTGGACCCATGGTGCAGGGTCAGGGTGGGCTTGGACCCATGGCTCAGGGTCAGGTCCCCTTAGTCACTGTTGTCTTTTCTGCACTGCTGTGTCTGGGGAAGTTCACCCTGAGACTTAGAAGTGTCAGGATAAGATACAGCACTTGGGGTGGTCACGGGGGCTTTCTCTAGATCTCCTGTTACCCTGGCATCTCTCCTGACAGTTTGCTTAGTCAACTCCTTCTTTGCCTGGACATTCTCTCTTCAGAGGCCAGAGCCAAGTGCACAGGAAGGAAGGGCAGGGGGAAGCATTGACAAGGCCTGGCTGTTTAGACAAGAGCAGCGCCCTGTGCTGGGACTGTGACCCCGCAATCTGTGTCACCCCCCACCCCCACCCCCATGCGGTGATTGATGCGGAGAGGAGAAAGGGGAGAGGTTTTGTTTCTACAGGTGGAAGAACCAAATGGGGCCTCACTTGCAAAAGCCTCAGGCAGTAGAGTCAGGCTTTGGGTAAGCCCCATGAACTTTGAGGGCCACCAAGCAGGCCAGCCTGAGGTCACCACCCTGACCTCGTCTGCCAGTCAGGAAAGACCCAGGAAGATGCCAGTGAGCTGGGCCCGACTGACCTTCAGCTCAGACCCCAGTTTCACTTGACCATTTTCCCATGACCTTGGGCAGCCACAAGGCCTGCTCTCAGGATTGGTTTCTTTATTTAGGAAGAGACACTGGCCATGGTACTGACCACAGAAGATGAAGAGCCTCGGGGAAGTTTCAGACAGACGTTGTGCCAAGCCTGCAGCCCAGCTGTGAGTCCTGGCCTCACAGGGCAACACCACAGTGACACTGGGGGAAGTGTGGAGCTGTGGCGTCTCTTCTGGTGTTTCCGCCTCTATTTGAAAAAAGTCGGCCTGGAAGGAGAGAGAGAAAGAGAGGCAGAGAGAGAGAGAGAAAGGGAGGAGAAGGAGGAGAAAATATACTTGGAGCACATAGATCATGGGACATACAAAAGAAAAAAAGTTTCGTTTTCTCTCCTTCCTTCCTTCCTTCCTTCCTTCCTTCCTTCCTTCCTTCCTTCCTTCCTTCCTTCCTTCTTTCTGTTTTTCAGATGTGAACGAGCCCACACCGCCAAAGCTTTCTTCAGTGCAGTGAGAGGGTGGGCTTGAACTTGGGTCCCACACGGCAGAGCAGCACACTATGGAAGTGTGGTACCTCACTGGCCCCAAAACTGACATGTCTAATGTGGCAGTGGAGAAAAGAATAAAACTTAATAAGACTCCAGAGTCTCATCCCTTTGTCCCTGAGCAGGTGCAAAGCCTGGCTTTTCCCTCTACACAGGAGGCTGAGGACCCAGCATGGACATCTCTGGAAGTCAGAGCCCAGTGCTCCGGAATCTGTAGATAGAAGACAGAGGTGGGACATCCCAGACGCTGGTGCAGGCTGCCACCCAGACCATCAGCCACAGGTACTGGGGGACCACCGCGCTGGCTCTCTTAATCACCCCTCTCACTTGACAGCCCAGCTTAGGGTAGGTGCTTTTGTCATTTTCTGCATTAAAATAAAAAGAAAGCACACCCTGGGGCAGGCAGTGGGGCACCTGCTTGAGCGCACACATTCCAGTGCATAAGGTCCCAGGTTCAAGCCTCGGGTCCCCACCTGCAGAAGGAAAGATTCACAAGTGGTGAAGCAGGGCTTGCAGGTCCCTCTCCCTCTCTTTCTCTCTTATCTCCCATTCTATAGCCCCCTCCCCTCTCAGTTTCTCTCTGTCTTTATCCAAAATTAATGAAGAAAAAAAAGAAAGAAAACTGTGAAACTTAGTCATTTAAAATGACAATGCAGTCAATTATCTGTCGTGATTCTGTGGGTGTCCGAGGGGCTGTTTGTTCTCTCCATGTGGCTGGGATCCTGGGTGGCTGGATTGGCATCCTTATATCACTAGCAAGTGGTGTGGGGTTTCCTGGGAGCTCAAGTCTCTCTCTCTTTTTTTTTTAAAAATTATCTTTTATTTATTTATTATTGGATAGAGATAGAAATTGGGGTGGGAGAGGAGGAAAGAGACAGAGAGACACCTGCAGCCCTGTTTCACCACTCATGAAGCTTTCCCTCTGCAGGTGGGGACCAGGGGCTTGAACCTGGGTCCTTGCACACTGTAATGTGAGCGCTCAACCAGATGTGCCTCCACCTGGCCCTGGAGCTCAGTTCTCTGCACAGCCTTTCCACTAGCCATGTGGGGCTCCTGGCCACAGCACACTGGGTTGTACAAGTCCAAGCCAACAACCACTGAAGAGAGGAAAGGTTCTAAGAGGAAGAAAGCAGAGGTGGGCTGGGAACTTCCTCCACATGGTCCTAGCAGTCACTGGGCCACCTAGGTGCAGGGGGAGGAGGAGAGAAATGCTTCTCCCCACCCGCATGTGTAGGACACTGCTGTCTATTCAGCAGGCCCTGCGCAGGCTGGCGTGGACGTCTGGACTGGCTCAGCCACAGAGAGGCTTGTTGGTTCAGGGGCTGATGCCCTCACTAGATCCCTCCAGATCCCTCACACGCTGGGCCCAGGGCTGTAGCTCCTTCATCAGTCAGCATCCTCCCCAGCGTGGACCTCTGCCCCCGCTGCTCCAGAGGGCTGCCAGGCTGAGCCTCACTCACAGCCGCACAAAGGTTTAGATTGCTGCCTCACCACAGTCTCCGACGCCTGCCAGATCCCTTCCACCCCAGCTGGTTGACAGTCACATCTGGGAGAAGCCCACTTCAGAGAAGGAATCTGCCTGGAATTGGATGTGGCATAATAAGGGGAATAATATTCTTGATAGAAATGACTGAGAGGATGAACTGTGAAATACAGCAACTCCAGAAACCACCCTGTGGAAATTGTAAACAACCCCTCTTGTCAGAAATTGCCAGACAATATTTCCCAAACAAACCCAGTGGGGATTTTCTGGCAGCATTACAAAGGGCTGAGCTGTTAGCTCCTTGGCCTACTCAAACACCTAGACCCCAACCCTACAAGAATAAGAAAACTAATAACAGAAAGACAGTTCCCACAGCACAGGGACCCCCATGGATTTCTTACAAGCTTAATGGGAAACTCTGGTAGCCACCTAGGTCTAAAGGGTTACAGAGAGTTCCTGACCCTCCATTGCCTTATACAGGAGCATATGGTGAGAAAGGCTTCGTTGGGTAAATATTAACAAACCAAGAACAATGTGTTCTCAGCTGGGGTTCATGGTAAGATTGGCTAGACAAGGTCCACCTTGGTGTATATGCACTAAGGAACAAAAACAAGCTGTAATTAAGCGGCTAAACCAGTATTACAAAATATGTCGCCCGGAATGGGGACGCAGTAAGGAGGATACAGAAAACATGCTCTGTTACAATATCATCTGTTTATCACCTTTCATTTTACTGTAACTCTTGCCACAAATAGCTGGACTGCAAAGTATAAAAAAGGTTTGCTTGCCTGAATAGCTCAGAAGGACATCAGACCTCAGTGTCTTGTCTCCTTCCTCTCTCCGCCACTTCCCTGATTCGCCTTCAGGGACTCCCGACTTGCCACAGCTGGACTGCGGCATCTTCCTGTCTTCCGGCCCAGGTTCATTTCTGGACAACGCTTGTAAATATCCTCTCTTCTGAGGGACATCTGCTTGTGCTACCCCCTCATTCATCATTCACACTGTTCTTTCTTTCTTCCTTTGCATTATAAGACTTCAATTACAGCTTAAATATCTTTATTAACATATCATTATTCAGATGGCCTTTTAAAAAGTTTTTAAATATTTATTTATTCCATTTTGTTGCCCTTGTTTTTTTATTGTTGTTGTTATTGATGTCGCCATTGTTGGATAGGACAGAGAGAAATGGAGAGAGGAGGGGAAGACAGAGAGGGGGAGAGAAAGACAGACACCTGCAGACCTGCTTCACCGCCTGTGAAGCGACTCCCCTGCAGGTGGGGAGCCGGGGGCTCGAACCCGGATCCGTACACCGGTCCTTGCACATGGGACTGGCACCATCTGCGCTTAACCTGCTGTGCTACTGCCTGACTCCCACCTTTTAAAAAGTTTTTATCAGTGATTTAATAATGATGGACAAGACTGATAGATTACAGGGTTACTACAGTTCCGTGTCCCATCCCCTCCTCTGGAAGCTTCCTTATTCTTTATCCCTCTGGGAGCATGGACCAAAGGTCTTTATGGAGTGCAGAGGGTGGGGGGGGGGGTCACCTTCTGCACTCCATAAGAATTTTGATCCATAAATGTTAGAGAAATGTTAGGGGAAGATGATCAGAGGACTCTGAACTCCAATTCTATCAATACCCAAAGAAAAAAGAAGTAAAAAGAAGGACATTTAGAAATGGCTGTGGGTGTAGGTTTGACTTGGAGGGACCATGGAGGAAATGGATAAAAAGATATAAATGCAGACATAGAGTCATAAAATAATGGTGGACCATGTCTGTGATCTTGGGAGGCCTACTACTGCAATTTCCAGTAGAGGGAATGGGGACTTGGAACTCTGGCATTGGTAACAGTATAGAATTATATGCCTGTTGTCTCAATTTTGTAAATCATTATTAAATCACGTATACATATATGCTGGTATACTGACAATCTGGCTACTTTGCTATAAAGTTCTGGTATGTGATAAGCAGTTTACAATTGTTTCTCAATTTTCTCTGCAAAAGAACACTTACTAATGGTTAGAAATCATAATAGAAACATGTACATGAATCTACCAGTGATGATAAGAGTAGAGGAAACAGAACTGTGCAAAAAATGCAAAGAACCCAAGATGTTTGTGATAAGAAATGGTATGAAGGAAGTGTTTCAGTCAAAGGAAAAAGAGTGATTTTACCTTAATATAGAACGACTTATCAGAAGGAACAAAAAGGAGAATAAAAGACAGAGAACGAAACCTAAGTGATTATACAGAAAGTCACAGGTTTGCAGAAGAATTTACTCTGCTACTTTTTGTTGTTGTTGTTGTTAGTTCACTGTTCATCAGTTTCTAAAATTGCCAGCAGGGATACTGGCGGGGCTTGGTGAACACACAAGGAATCCAGGGATCCTGGTGGACATTCGTTTCCTTTCACTCTTACTCTCTTTCTCCCCCCTTCCTTCCTTCCTTCCTTCCTTCCTTCCTTCCTTCCTTCCTTCCTTCCTTCCTTCCTTCCTTCCTTCATTCCTTCTTGCCTGCCTGCCTGCCTGCCTGCCTGTCTTCCCTTTCCCCCCCCCCACTTTGAATCGTTTTATTTATAAACTGTTGACGAAATTGTCCTTACTACCAGAAGTCCACTGATGTAAAATTGGGAGTCGGATTTCTACTAAAGTAACATTTTTTCTTGTATTATCAGTTTGTCCTTAATAGGAAAACATCTCATGGTTTTCTCTACCTCAAACTGTTTTAGAAACCACTATCTTCTGTCTTATCAGAGCAGTTTCCTGCTTTTTGTTTTTAACCCTATTTGTTCTTGGTATTTAAGGGAACCAATACTTCTTACAAAAAGAAATGGAGAGAGGAGGGGAAGACAGAGAGGGGGAGAGAAAGACAGACACCTGCAGACCTGCTTCACCGCCTGTGAAGCGACGCCCCTGCAGGTGGGGGAGCCGGGGGCTCGAACCGGGATCCTTACGCCGGTCCTTGCGCTTCGCACCACCTGTGCTTAACCCGCTGCGCTACCGCCCGGCCCCCTTCCCCCAAGTTTTAATGACAAAATACATTTGACATAAAACATATTCTCTTAACCATTTGAAGCGGACAGTTTGGTGTACCAAACACATTGATAATACATGCACCCACCACCATCATGCAGCCCACTGTTTTAGCCACGTGAAGCTGAAACTGCGCCCACTGGGCAGTGACCCTCCAGCCCCCAGCCCCAGCGGCTGACCACCGCCTTCCTTCTTCCCTCCTTTATGTATTTGACTATTCCAGGCGTCTCATCAAAGTGAACTTTACTGAACTTGTCTGTGTTGTAACTGTTTCGCTTTAGAATAATATCCTCAAGGTGCATCCAGGTTACAGCTTGTTTCACGACTTCTTTCCTTTCTGGGCTGAGGAATAATATACCATTGTGAGTCGACGTGTGGCTATATGCCACGTTTTTGCTTTACTTATTCCTCTACTGACAACATCTGAGTTGTCGCCATATTTTAATGATTGTTCCTAATACTAGAATGAGCAAGCATGCATAGACATCTTTTTAAGACCCTGCCTTCAGTTCTCCTAGAAATATATTCAGAAGTGAGATTATTGGATCATGTGGTCATTTTATTTTTAATTTTTGAGGAACCGACATGCCGTCTTCCTGAGCCATTAGACATCTCCATGCAGAGTACACAAAGCTCCCCAGATTTCCACACACTCACCAACACCTGCTATTTTCTGCGTTTTTTAAAAAATACCAGCCACCCTAGTAATATAGAATGCAGCTCCTTCTCTCTTATGCTGTTTACAGCAATTTGGTGAAACAGACCAACCAACTAAACAGAGACATTTCTCCTTTCTGTTCTGCGTTATTCCTCCAGAACTCTGAAATCTTTGCTGAACGTTCCTTTCATAGCAACATGGCTCAGTAAGAATCTTTCCCTTGGTATCAGTTGTTACGATCAGAAAGTTGGTTGTTTGCTGTGACTTTGAACAGTGTCACATTTGAGAATGATGTGCACAGACTAGATGTCGATACAGATACAAACAAGATTTTAAGAAACTACAGTTGATATTTGATATTTTTCAGTGTTTACAAAACCCCTCGAAAAAAAAGTTGGAGGACCGGGTGGTGGTGCACCTGGTTGAGCGCACATGTTACAGAGCTCAAGGACCCAGGTTTGAGACCCTGGTCCCCACCTGCAGGGGGAAAGTTTCACGAGTGGTAAAACAGGGCTGCAGGAGTCTCTCTATCTCTCTCCCTCTATCTCCCCCTTCCTTCTCAATTTCTGACTGTCTCTATCCCATAAATAAATAAAGATAATTATAAAAATAAAAAGTTGGTCTGGTACCTGGCACCACTAAATTCCTAGTCTTACAGGCAAAGAAGGAAAGTTACTCACTGACAGGTCCAAGAAACTCAGAGTTTTGTGGATCTCAAGAAGAGATGAATTAATTTAGATCTGTAGTTATTGCAGAAACAAAAAGTTGGTGCTGAGGTTTTGACATTGTGTCCAGGTCTTAAGAAGAAGAAGAAGAAGAAGAAGAAGAAGAAGAAGAAGAAGAAGAAGAAGAAGAAGAAGAAGAAGCAGCAATGCCTATGTAATCCATTTTATTCCTAGTGTATTTGTGCTAGTAATCAAGTCAATCTAATAGGACCAGATGTATTTTGTAAATAAAAAGCAAAGTGATGGTGGGGGTCTTTAGAGATAAAAATTGTTTCACGGGAGTCAGGCAGTAGCACAGCAGGTGGCGGAAAGCGCAAGGGCCGGCGGAAGAATCCCGGTTCAAGCCCCCGGCTCCCCACCTGCAGAGGAGTCGCAGCAGGTCTGCAGGTGTCTGTCTTTCTCTCCCCCCTCTGTCTTCCCCTCCTCTCTCCATTTCTCTCTGTCCTATCCAACAATGACGACATCAATAACAACAACAATAATAACTACAACAAAAAAACAGGGCAACAAAAAGGAAATAAATAAATATAAAATTTTTTTTAAAAAGAAGGTCTTTTAAAAAAATTGTTTCACTAAGAAACTGTAGCCCACCCTTGGACAAGTTGTTGGTTCTCATGAAGTATCTTGGTTCTCATAATTGCCTCCAATATCTGACTTCAACGCTCCAAAGTCTTTCCAGATTCTCTCCCACCTTTCTGCCTTGTCACCACTGGAAGCTGAAACTTTCCCTTGTACAGTGTCTTCTCACCTAACAGACCAAGAGTGGATAATACATCTCAGCAAGTCCCTACAGCATTCAATGCCACAAGGAAAGACACAGAATCTACAAACCAGGAAGCTCTGCTGAAACAAAACACAGAAGCATTGTTCAGTGCTGTGATAAGCAGTGTGAAGAAAACGTGAATGAGGAAGTTGGTCCATGCAATTTGCATCTTCTGTGTTTGCTAACTGAGGCTTATCAACTCCCCCTCACCTCCCTTCAAGGGAAATCAGTCTTCCCATGGAATAATCAATAATGCATGTCTGTGCATTATTTGTTTCAGCACGGTTCTTTTTTATTTTTTGTTTATTTTTTAATTTTTTATTAGTGATTTGATAATGATGAACAGGATTGTAAGATCACAGGGGCACAGTTCCACACAGTTCCCACCACCAGAGTTCTGTGTCCCCTCCCCTCCATGGGAAGTTTCCCTATTCTTTATCCCTCTGGGGGCATGGACCAAAATTGTTGACGGGGAGCAGAACGTGGGAACTCTGGCTTCTGTAACTGCTTCTCCACTGGACATGGGTGTTGG